>NC_087223.1:15892021-15907021 GCF_015104395.2 Macrobrachium nipponense | reverse complement strand
AGAGAGAGAGAGAGAGAGAGAGAGAGAGAGAGAGAGAGAGAGAGATCTTAATCAATGAGACACTATCATCAACAAAGTAAAGATTCTCTCTCTCTCTCTCTCTCTCAATCACTTAATTTCTCTCATTTGTAATTAACAGAGAGTAAAGACTCTCTCTCTCTCTCTCTCTCTCTCTCTCTCTCTCTCTCTCTCTCTCTCTCTGCCACTTAATTTCCCTCATCTGTAGTCAACAGAGTATTATAATCATGGTCAGCTCTCTCTCTCTCTCTCTCTCTCTCTCTCTCTCTCTCTCTCAACCACCGAGTTTATTATAATCATGGTCAGCTGCTCTCTCTCTCTCTCTCTCTCTCTCTCTCTCTGTCTCTTAACCACCGAGTTTCTCTCATTTACAAATGACAAAATAAATTTCTCTCTCTCTCTCTCTCTCTCTCTCTCTCTCTCTCTCTCTCTCTCTCTCTTTCCAAAACAACTGGATTATGTACGAATAACCGCACGACTAACAAGAGATTAAAATACTTGCATCCAGATCGGATATACCGGAGTACTACTGCCCCCCCCCCCCCCCCACCCCCACCCTCATCTCTCTCTCTCTCTCTCATCTCTCTCTCTCTCTCTCTCTCTCTCTCTCTCTCGGTAAAAACGTAACCTGTGGCCGGCGCTGTTATTACCAATTGGTTACTGACAGAGCCGTACATAGCTATAAGAATCTCCCGACCCGGGACCGAACACAATGCTAGACCTACCCGACACAATAAGTCCCAATTTCGCCACGAAAACGGGCGGGAACTTGGTCCTAAGGGCTTCCCCTTCCGCAGGAGAGGTCAGGCGACCATAACTCATGGCAGGGACTTTAGTCCTTGTCGGCGGCGCCCCCTTGAAGACCGTTCTTGGCCCGGGTTTGGGCTATCATTAGACTAGCTGGTTATTTACGTAGACGGGCAAGGTCTTATGAGCGGGTGTCTCCATTGTACGCAGTGATAGAGCAGTGTGTCATTCACTTAATTCAGTTATCAGAGGCTCTCTCTCTCTCTCTCTCTCTCTCTCTCTCTCTCTCTCTCTCTCTCTCTCTTTCTCTTTTCAGCTCGGTCATGGTAAGCTTGAAATGGTTACTCCTCTATCTCCAAAGTGAATCTAATATTTGGAATTTTGAGAGCATGGACTTGTTTCAGGGGCTGGAGGTGGGTGGTGGGGGAATGAGGGATCTCTCTCTCTCTCTCTCTCTCTCTCTCACACACACACACACACACACACTTTAACATGGTCTTAGTATAATAAAATGCAACACTAGATGCTACAGCCTAGATTTTTTTGGAAGTGGGAAATTAACTCTCTCTCTCTCTCTCTCTCTCTCTCTCTCTCTCTCTCTCTCTCAAGTGTAAAATAGACTTATAGAAATTCAGGTCGTCAAATCTTAAAAGGAGGCAATTATCAATGAGTCTTTTATATAGAAATATCGTAAACCAATAATTACAAACTAGTTACCTCATATTATTCATAATAATAATTATAACTTTTAACAAGCAAGAAATATATGAATACAGACGTTTAATACAAAGACATAAATATCTCATTGAACAACCAAAATCACAACTCAAGACCCCAAAATACAAAGTATCTCAATTAACAACAAAGTTATGACAACAATAAAAAAAAATGAGATATTACGTCCCACCTGAGAGTAACAACAGCAGTAGTAGTAGTAATTGAGAAATCTGTCCTTCGTAACGGCACTCCCCCCAAAAAACAAACAGTTGCTCAGTATGTCTCAGAACCTTCTACGTAAAGCAACCGTGAATACTGTTGCTTTCAGGAGAGAGAGAGAGAGAGAGAGAGAGAGAGAGAGAGAGAGAGAGAGAGAGAGCTTTACGGGACGGAGTGTGAGATGCTGAATAACGTCGAGAAGTTGAATAATGGTCCACGGCGAAAGGTGTTCTCCACACATATTCCCTTGGAGAACTTCATTTTGGGGTGTTGGAGAGCCCTCAGAGGCTGGGAGGGAGGGAGGGGAGGAGGAAAGGGAGGGAGAGATAGAAGGGGGAGGGGGAATAGGGGTTAAACATCAAGAGAGAGAGAGAGAGAGAGAGAGAGAGAGAGAGAGAGAGAGAGAGAGAGAGAGAGTGAAGAGAAATATAAAATGATGGTTTGTGGTGGGACTAGTCCCATGGTCGACTCGACTTGGCTCGTACATTGAGTCAATGAGATATTAGGCTCGATTTCGTTCTGAATTTTATTATATAGACATTTTTTTGCATTTTGCATTTTGCATTTGCTTCATAGCTTCTAGAAGCAGGATTTAGGAGAAGCGCCACACGAAACAGCAGTTGGTTTATTTGAAGAAAAAAAAATCTACCCACAAAACATGCACAAACACCGAGAGACGTTTTAATACTCTATCCGTCATAGATTGACGTTTTCTAATTTATATAGAAAACGGATCGACAATGATGAATGGGCGAAGGAGTGAATTAGTGAATGAAGTAGTAGAAGTCGTCGTAGTAGAAGTGTTTGTAAGCCAACGCCCCCCCGAATTAAGACAAACTCGAATGTTTATGTAGACGTTTCGTCTCTTAATGCGTATTTTATTATACGCACGTGAGTTGCCTGTTACTAATGGATACATTTGCGTATAAGGTTTTTGTTTTATGTGTCTTCGTGTGTCTGTGGTCATGCGTGTGTGTGTCTGTGCGTGTTATGGGCATTGTTAGGTAAGTCATTCTGGGGTTTTTGCTTGAGATATTTGCTAAGTATAAGGATGAATGGTTGTGGAGAAATTGACTGGAGAGAGAGATGATGTTGAAATGGAGAGAAATTTCGACGAAAAAAAGGAAATTGAGATTGAAATTAGCATGAGAGAGAGAGAGAGAGAGAGAGACCGAGCAGGGAGAAGTAGAACCGAAAGAAGGGAAAAGCAATTGAAATAGCAAGAATAGAAAGAAAGAGAGGAAGAAGAGAGGAGAGGAAGAGGAGGAGGGAGAGTATGAGAGAGAGAGAGAGAGAACCGACAAGAAAGTATACAAAGAAAAAATACAATAAAGAAAAAGGATCGACAACCAATTGAATTTGCAAGATAGAGAAAGAAAGAGATTTTGAGAGAGAGAGAGATTTTGAGAGAGAGAGAGAGAGAGAGAGAGAGAGAAAGAGCGAGAGAGAGAGAACACGTCTCATAAACAGCTATTAAAGGGTCATAAGTCCATTTATAGCAGACACAAGACGAATGGGAAGCCATTCATCAGGAACCTGAGAATAAAATCGTCGGTGTGACTATGATTCCATTTTTAAAATTTGTTTTTTATTTATTTGTTAACAAGGAAACATTATGTGTTTGTTGTCTTAATTCATTAACTTCCTTATGATAAATACTAATATTATTTACGTGGGTTTTGGTCAATAATTTATACTTATCTATAAATTAGTACTTTTTATTTTTATTTTTTAGTTTTTTTTTATTGTTTCTTAACAAGGAAACATTATGCGTTTGTTGTCTTAATTTATTTGTTCTCTTATGATGAATATTAATAATATTTACATGGGTTTATTTGTCCATATTCCATCGTTATGTATCAAGTTTTACCTTTTTTCCATGAAAAATAATTTGTCTTTTGTTCGTAATTCATTGCTAATCAGCTAATTCTAATTAAGTCTTTAGCCTCATAATCTCATGCCCTTCATTTTCAAGAGATGTTGCTCGTCGTTGCGAACATTTTCTCTCGGTTTTTTAAAACCCATAATTCTTCCTGAGTCTTGCCTGACTTTCATTGTCTTCGTACGCCTTGTAAACACACGCCACTTTGCCTTCAGATGTCTCAATCAACCCTCTCTCTCTCTCTCCCTCTCTCTCTCTCTGTTCATTGCCACTTCCCATCTCCTCTCTTTCTCCCTCTCGACCAAAAAAAAAGAAAAACGTTATTTCCTCTTTATCCCATCTCTCTCTCTCTCTCTCTCTCTCTCTCTCTCTCTCTCTCTCTCTCTTCCATCTGCCTCCCTCCCTTTTACCCCTCCCCCTTAGGAATATGACCTCCCCTCCTTCCCTCCCTTCCATTCCCCACACTCTCCCCCGCCCCCTGGACCCGTGGGCGTGTTGACGATAAAGTATGACCCGTGCAAAATCGCCCAAGAATTTTCCAGTCGTTTGGGAGGAGGTGCTACGTAACCACCTTGTGGGATCCCGTCCCCTCGCAGATCGGCGCTGGAGGACGCCTGATTTATAAGCGTCATTTCGACCTCCCCCTCCCCCTCCCTTCTCCCCACCTCTCACATCCTTATCTCCCCCTCTTATCTGATATCATTTGCATGGGGGTAGAGCCTCCCTCGCTCTCTCTATCTCGCTTTATCTCTCTCTCTCTCTATCTACATCTCTCTTCTCCACCTCTCGTTTTGCATAATTATACGCCCAGGTCTCTTGGACAGGTATCGCAGGTATCGCACAGGTGTGATGATGAGGCGTCTCGGTGTCGTAAAGGTGGGATAATGGGGTGGCCTTATGCAGGTGGAATAATGTTGGTAATGAGTGCTATTTTACGAGATATAATGCGAGGTATCTGGGACATTATACAGGTGAGGGTGACATCATTTGCAGGCAGGTGAGTTGATTACGTAGTAGGTGAGATCTTGAGCAGGTGAGGTGATGAGAAGACATTATATAGGTGAGATGATGACAGGGAATTATACAGGCAATATAATGAGGACTTACATTATAGTAATTAAGGTCTTAGACAGGTCAGATCATTCAAAGCTGTCACATGCACATACACAGGTGAAATAGTAGTCAGCAGGTATTATGCAAATGAGAGACAGAGATAATTTGATATATTTAGATTCCTGCTGAGTTCATTTAAAAACAATATACAGGTATGATGAAGACATATCATACAGTTAAGAAGATACAGAGAACTCATCATACGTGTGAAACAACAAAAAAGCTATCTTCCAGGTGAATTAATCTGGGATATTCAACAATACAGGTGTATAATGAGAAGGTATTATACAGGTTTAATGATTAAAAGCCACTATTTAGCCGAGAAACTGATATACAGTTACAGGTAAAATAATGAGTTATGCAGGTACTACACAGGTAAGATAATTCATCGTATAGGTTTTAAAAAATGAGGAAGAGTAGCCATAATCACAATGAGATTAAACATGCATACATTATTTAATTTTTAAATTATCTTTTGATTAACTTTGATGTAACCTAACCTAACCTTACTTAACTTAACATTACCTAACCTTACTTAACTTAACCTAACCTAACCTTACTTAATCTGGCCTAATTTAACCTTACTTAACTTAACCTAAAATAACCTTACTTAACCTAGCCTAATTTAACCTTACTTAACTTAACCTAACCTAACAACATAACCTAACCCACAGCCATATCTAACTGACATAATTCTGTATTTACAACCTGAATTCCATTCTTGTATCTGTGTACGATTTGCTATAATCGGTAATTGCGACTTACCTCCAAAAATATGAAATAAATAAATTCATAATTCTTACAGTTCCTGTATTTTGTAAAAGAAATGAAACCTGTAGATTCCAGCATTGGGTTTCGTTAACCTATAATCATCTGTATACAGTCGTGACTTGAAATAAAAGTCGTAAATGTGCTAATGTTTATTTTTCTATTTCATTTTATTAATTTTTATATTTTTATCAAAAAACGTAAATGATTCTTTGGTAAATTTGATGAGTTAGTGTTTTGATGAATATTAATGTTTATACGTTGATTTTTATATTAATTTTGATGCACTGGATATCAATATATCTATATTAATATTCATATTTTATTTTGATGTCCAGAACATAATAATAGAAAATGTAATTCAAATTTTCTTTTTTTTATTACTTATGTAATTTATCGGTTTTCATGATATTTCATATATATTATCATTCATTTTACAGCTGTGAAATCATTTAACATAATTTTTGGAAATTTCTCTTCAAAATTCACCTTTCAACAAACTAGAGTTTATACAAAACTTTATAATTCAACTTACTTGTAGTTTTATGTGTAAAATATTTTAACCGTCTAAATAATATTCACATTCTTATGTTGTTCTTTATCTCCTATTCTTGGGTGACGATGGTTACTGCGAAGCCAGGAGACATATATCAATCAATCAATCAAGGAATTTTGCAGACTGTAATGTTGGTATGAGCAGGTAAATTATTTGCCTGTCACAAAAAGTAAGAACATTTTGGAAGAATTTAAATCTCAGTGAATGACATGTCTCTCTCTCTCTCTCTCTCTCTCTCTCTCTCTCTCTCTCTCTCTCTCTCTCTCTCTCTCTCTCTCTCACTGTGGTTCTCTATTCATTAGCAATTATCAATATTTATGACAAAACTAAACTTTCTCGTAAACTTTTATTGACTTTCATAAAATTTATGTATATAATATCAAAAGTGAGGTGGAATTTTTGAAGTCTAATAAATCTTTACATTTTGATCGTCTTTGGGAAAAATCAGGTTCACTGTATCTTACTGGTTTTATTGATGAATCGCGTTCATCTTAGCCTAATCTGGACGTTGATTTGATTAATATTTGATAGAAATTCATTGCAATATCACAGTAACTCCAGAATCTATACTGGTCTAAATTCTCAAAATTTTCGCACTCTAATCTTTACATCATATCAGTTTTATGATTCCCATTTATCCAGCTCACTCATCCCAACTGTGAGGAAGTGTGAGAAAGTGTGTGTGTGTGTGTGTGTGTGTGTGAGAGAGAGAGAGAGACAGAGAGGCGGGTAGGGGGGTAGGGAGTAGAGTGCCTGTTGTTGCTTCTCCTCTGCAATAAATTCAACTGAAGTGCAACCATTTCAATTGCCAGGACCGTATATCCGGTAAAGAGTCGTAAATTGGGCTCAGATGAATCCGAAAGTGTAGCCTACTTCATCATCCAGCCACTGTTTACCTGCAGACCTGAAGGCCAGGGAGGTTTTTGAGGTTTCCTTGGGGTTTCGGGGGTTTTGGTGAGGTTTCCTATAAGGGGTGGGAAAGGGTTATGAGAGAGAGAGAGAGAGAGAGAGAGAGAGAGATTTGTAAGGAGGTTTTGCAGTGTTGAAAGTTGAGTGGCATAGTTTTCGTGGGGTTTTGGTGAGGTTTCCCGTGAGAGAAATGAGGTTGTGTGAGGTTGTGGTGTATAGGTACGGATGTCTGTAGTGTTGAGGGTTAGTGGTTTAAAATGAGGTTTGTGTTTTGGGTTTATTGAGCATTTAAAGGTTTTTGTGTAAATATTTTTTTTTGTTGATTGAAAGGGGGAGGTTGTGTGAGGTTGTGAGGTTTGGATACGTGAGGTTTGTAGTGTTGAAATCAAGTGGTTTAAGTTTGGGATTGGGTTTTGGGGTTCATTGTGGTTTTAGGGTTTTTTGCTAAAGGCTTTTGTGGGGTTAGGCTTTTTAAGGTTTGATCTTTTTTAAGAGGTTTTTCGTTCAATAGGTTTTGGGGTTAGAATTCGGAGTTTAAAAATAAATATTCGTGAGGGTTTTTAAGGAATTTGGGGTTTTAAGGAGGTTTTTGATGCTATGATTTTGGGGAAATTTAGGATTTAATAGCACAAAAACCACTCTAATGGAAAATAACTTATTCCTTAAAAAATAATAAATCTCCTCCTTTTCAGTTGAATAGTTTAGTACAACAAGGACCTATGCCAGCAAGGTGTACCACCACAAATGTATTGAGAATTCATATGGACCTCTGGGCACTTTCCAACCAGCAGAAACCACCCCGTGTCTAATTGGGCCGAAATTAATAGGAGGAATCCTACCCTCTTTAACCGTGAAGACTAGACGCTCTTGAGTGCGTCTTAAATCTCAAAGAAATGAATAAATAGCATCTCCACATAACCATTTGGATCATAATGAATGGGACGAGAACTCTCTTCTCCAGTTCCAGCAGCAGCGAGGAGGACCAGAAGAAGAAATGGCTGTGATCTAATTGAGTTATCTCTTCCAGAATTGAAGGGGGCGGTATGATAAAAGCTGTCTTCCTCCGTTGCAGTCCCGAGGACCCTCTGAAGAAATGACTGTAGTCTAATTGAGTTATCCCTTCCAGGATTTGGGGAGTATGATAACCGTGGTTCCAGGCGTAACCTCAAACGAACCACTGGACGCGTCATTTCCAGCGGGTCGCCGTCCGGTCTGGAAGCTATATAGCTGTCACGCGCAGTTTTCCAGAGCACTTCCATATTTATTTCTCTCTTCCTTTTTCCCGTTTTTGACGCTTCTCGTTTGTCATTTTCTCGTCTGTTTTCCAGGTTGCGAGTTCTTGAAATTCTTGTGGTTCTCTTCTCTCGTCTTTTCATTATCATATCTGTCTAATTTGTCATTATCTTTGTATAATTATCATAAGTGTTATCATTTTCTTTATCATTATTATCTTGGATGAAGAGTCTCTCTGTAATGTTGTCATGAAACTTTTATGTGACTCAAAAATCCAGACATGTAACTCAATAAAGATTTTTACCAGGTTATTATCCTCATCATCATTCTGGAACCATAAACTCCCTGGAAAGCACATTAGCAGGGGTTCCATCCACTCCTATACCACTACAGCATCCAGGCGGCCCCCACCCCACCCCACTCTGGAATCCCCCACCAAAGTAGTGGGAGGAGATGAGAAGACTAAATTATCATGTCGAATCAGGTAGTAGTTGGCAGCGGCAGTAAAAGCCACAGAGAGATACCTCTTTCGTTTCCAGACCCGTTCCAGCTTCGCCGTTCCAGGCGGTGGAGTCTTTTGCCAAGGGCTTATGGCTCTCTTCTGGAATCGTTTTGGTTTGATTTCGGTGACTTGAATTAGGTGGGAATGGGGCGTTCTCTTATTGGAGTTCTAGCATCATTCCAGCAAAGTTCCAGCAGCGAAAAGAGGAGATTTCAGTTACTGGAATGAGATAGAAATGGGGCTTTTCTTCATGGAACGGGTTGGAGATAACCCTGTTTGGCTTATTAGGCTTCCAGCATCATTCCAGCATCACTCCAGGGCCGTTCCAGTGTTTCAGTGTTGTTCCAGCAGCGAAAAGAAGTGATCGTTTTCTTAAAAGGACTGTAGGAAATGAACACTGTTCGGCTTACTGGAGTCCCAGCACAATTCCAGCATCATTCCCGCATCACTGAGGGCCGTTCCAGGGTTCCAGTATTGTTGTTCCAGCAGCGAAAAGAAGTGATCGTTTTTTTAAAAGGACTGTAGGAAATGAACATTGTTCGGCTTACTGGAGTCCCAGAGCAATTCCAGCACAATTCCAGCATCATTCCAGCAGCAGCAGAAAAGACTCAGACGGCGGTCTCACCAAAACGCGGACTTAAAGACAGAGGGGGCGGGCGGAAGGCGGGCGGGCGGTTAAAAGAGACTTCGGCGGCTGCGGGCGGCTTCTGTCATCTGCTCGCCCGACCGACTTTAAGGTGTCAATAGGTGAAGACAGCAACACAAAGGCCCGGCCGCCGCTCTCTGGGCTCACCCCCAGGGGTCCGGCAGAAGCCGCCAAAGGTGCCCAACCGGCTAAGGGGTGTATGAGCTCCGGCCGAACCGCCCGTCAAACCCAGCACCATAAGGGCGGGATTCCCTTGGCGGGACGAGTAGGCGGCTTAGGACCCTGATTCCGAGCCGGGTCGTAAATGCTGATGTTGATTCGCACTCGGGACTCTGATGATAATGAATGTCATTGAAGCCTTCTTGTCCATTAACAAAGGGGCGATTTTTATCTCCCTCGCCCCGCCACCCTACCCCTCTACCACCCGACCCCCAGCCCTTCTCCCCCTCCCCCAGGGGCCATAAAAAGTGGTTAGGTTCCTAATAGACCCCCAACAATAGATTGATAAATGTTAAGCGTTGGCATTCCAAATACAGATATCGGGCTTCATGCAGGAATCACTGTATATAAAGGCGCCTTTGATAATACGACAGAGAGAGAGAGAGAGAGAGAGAGAGAGAGAGAGAGAGATAGAGCATGCATCAAGACGAAAAGAGTGGGATCCTAGATCAATCGACAGGGAATAAAAAGAAAGAAAACGAGAGGGGCCGATAAGAGAGAGGGAAAGAGAGAGAGAGAGAGAGAGAGAGAGAGAAAGCCAGTATCTTACCTCATGCAAGAATCACTGTAAAAGAAGAAGGCCCTTTAATAATTCGGCTGAGAGAGAGAGAGAGAAGAGAGAGAGAGAGAGAGAGAGAGAGAGAGAGGTCCTTCTTCTCACACACAATCGACTCCAAATGATTCCTTTTTAAGAGGATCAAAGACCATTACGAAATTGCCAAGATTTATACAGGCCATAAGGGTATCAGTGGGGCGTCCAATGGTGTGAACTTGAGAGAGAGAGAGAGAGAGAGAGAGAGAGAGAGAGAGAGATACTCTAGCTTAAATGTCTCTATTACCGGTATATGTGCCCCTTGGGACGTCTCTCTCTCTCTCTCTCTCTCTCTCTCTCTCTCTCTCTCTCTCTTTACATATGTTTGTGTCAAAGGGATTTGATATACAATAGAGGCATGCGTTTTATATATTCATATGTTTGTGTATTTTATGCTCATGTATGTATGTATGTGTGTGTGTGGTGTAGACAGAGAGAGAGAGAGAGAGAGAGAGAGAGAGAGAGAGAGAGAGAGAGAGAGAGGTAAAGGAAGTGTTCCAATACTTCAACAAAAAAAGGCATAGGAAAAATAATGATAATGATAACAATCTTGCACTTATTGTTCAAAAATCTCTCTCTCTCTCTCTCTCTCTCTTCTCTCTCTCTCTCTCTCTCTCTCACCGGACGATCCCACCCCCCCCCCCACAAGAAAAAAGGAAACAGGTTAATTACGAACAGGTAAAGGGAAGCCATGCGAGTGATTTCGGACGAGTCTCCAAATGTATATCATGACTTGATAAACTTTTTTTTTATTTTCATCTATTTATTTATTTGTTTGTTTATTTATTTATTTATTATTTCTCATTTCCTGGGCGGTTTCTACTTCGTTATGCAGGTCTGGGCAAAGGTTTGTGAAGATGTTTACCTATAAATAGAATGTTTGTGAAGTTGGTTACCTATAAATAGAATGTTCATGAAGATGGTTACCTACAAATAGAAGTTTGTGAAGATGTTTACCTATAAATAGAATGTTCATGAAGATGTTTACCTATAAATAGAAGTTTGTGAAGATTTTACCTATAGATAAAATGTTTATGCAGTTGTTTACCCATAAATAAAATGTTCATGAAGATGTTTGCCTATAAATAGAATGTTTGTGAGAAGTTTTTTACATATAGATAGAATGTTTATGAAGATGTTTACCTATAAATAGAATATTTATGAAGATGTTTACCTATAAATAGTATGTTTGTGGGTATGGTTATCTATAGACAGAATGTTTATGAAGATTTTTACCTATAAATAGAATGTTTGTGGATATGTTTGCCCATAAATAGAATGGTGTGAAGGTTTTTACCTATCAATAGAATATTTGTTAAGTTTTTACCTATAAATAGAATGTTTGTGAATATGTTTACCTAATAATGGAATATTTGTAGATATGTTTACCTATAGATAGAATGTTTGTGAAGATGTTTACCTATAGATAGAAAGTTTATGAAGATTTTTACCTATAAATAGAATGTTTATGAAGATTTTACCTATAAATAGAATGTTTGTGGATATGTATACCTACAAATAGAATGTTTGTGGATACGTGTAGCTATAGATAGAATGTTTGTGAATATGTTTACCTATTAATGGAATGTTTGTGGCTATGTTTACCTATTAATGTTTGTGGATGTGTTTTCCTATAGGTAGAATGTTTGTGAAGATGTTTACCTATAAATAGAACGTTTGCGAAGTTGTAAATCTATAAATAGGCTGTTTATGAAGATGTTTACCTATAAATAGAATGTTTATGATGATGTTTACCTATGAATAGAATGTTTGTGAAGACGTTTACCTATAAATAGAATGTTTGTGATGATGTTTACATATAGAGAAAAGTTATGAAAATGGTTACCTATAAACAGCAAGTTTATGAAAAATTGTTACCTCTATTAACAGACAGAAAGTTTAGGAAGAATGTTTACCTATAAAAAGAATGTTTATGAGAAATATTTACCTATAAACAGAGAGTTCCAGGAAACGTTTTGCCTATAATAAGAACGGTTATGAGAAATATTTATCAGTAATCAGAAATAGTATAAAAATGTTTACCTATAAACAGAAAGTATATGCAACATTTTTACCCATAAACAGAATTTTTTTTTTTAAGAATGCATAACATGCAATGTCAAGTTCTAATTAATATCTCGTTTCTTCTGTCTATCTCTTTGTAAAACCTTTGCTGTAGCAAACCGACTCGATTCCTGAATAAAAAAAATGAACACAAAAAATCTTTAAAATTATACATCGGAATGTCACACCTCTTAGTGCAATTAGAATCGTTTTTTTTTTTCTTTTTATCTCTTTGCGTGTAGAGAACAGCGCCAGTAAACAAAGGGGCCGATACAGAAAGTGAGAGAGAGAGAGAGTTCCTCGGTTAAATTTTTCTTACTTTGGTAGAAATTGGTTCTGAAGAGATGTGAAAAAGATACGTAGAGAGAGAGAGAGAGAGAGAGAGAGAGAGAGAGAGAGAGAGAGAGAGAGAGAGAGAGAGAGATCCTCCATCGATATGTTTCTCACTTCGGTAAAGTCGTAGTGTTTCTCAGTTTTTGGTGAGCTGGTGTTAATTGAGTGATTGGGACCAGATAAGAGACCTGGATGCTGGCATCTCATTCTTAAAAGGCTGTTTAGGGTTTTAGGATAATTAAGAGATGCTGAGAGAGAGAGAGAGAGAGAGAGAGAGAGAGAGAGAGAGAGGAGAGAGAGAGAGAGCTTGCGTACACCTGGAGTAACCTCCCTTCAGTGTACGTATTAATACATACAGGCAAGAATGAATAAGTATGATTATTATCTTGTATGATGAGAGAGAGAGAGAGAGAGAGAGACAGACAGACAGACAGACAGACAGAGAGAGAAAGAGAGAGAGAGAGTGAGTTTGTGTATACCTGGAGTAACCCCCCTTCAGTATGCGTATTCTTACATACAGGCAAGAATGAATAAATATGATTATTTAGCTGTCAGTTCATACATAGTGTGTATGATGCCGGGGAAATTAAGAGAGAGGGAATGAGAGAGAGACAGAGAGAGAGAGAAAGAGTTTGTATGGCCCTACATGAATTAATAGCCTTCAGTATACGTATTCATACATACAGGTAAGAATGTATAAATATGATTATTTAGCTGTCAATTCATACATAGTCATAATTACTGTATGTATGTTATAATTGATATGTATTCATACAAACACTGTGTGCATGAATTGTCCTTCAAGTATACGTATTCATACATACTTCCAACAATGCATAAATATGAATTTTAGCTGTCAATTCTTACATACATAAATATATAATGTATATTTGTAATAATTGACATATATTCATACATTCAGGGAAGAATATATGCATGAATTAATCGCCCTTCAAGAAAATGTATTCATACATGCACATAAGAATGTATGTACATGATCATTTAGCTGTCATTTCATTCATGGAAAAGGTATGAATGTATACATGTATTAATTGATTCTCAGTATATGTATCATGCAATTTTTGTATATTCATATACATGAATTGGGTTTACGTGCTTACAAGTATATTAATTTACTAGTAGCAGCATACCAGATAAAAATGAATAGAATTTGTTTATGGAAATTTGAAAAAAAAAAAACAATTTTGCCATTTTATGTGCAATACCAAAATAAATTTAAATTAAAATTTAACCAAAAAAAATTGCTTACAACTTTAACTCTACCAAAAAAATTTAAACTTAACTTTACGAAAAAATAAGTTTTAAAAAATTATCTTTACCAAAAAAAAAGATCTAAATTTAACTTTACCATTTTCTTAAAATTTAACTTTACCAAAAATCATTTATATACATTTTTAAAGATAATTAAATTTTTCTAAAATTATCCCAACTTTTTTTATTAAAAGTTAAGAAAAGAAAGTGACATTTTCGAAAATTGAAAGTTGATGGAATAAATGGAATTTTCGTTTCAAATACAAAAGAAAGTTTTAAAACTTACAAAATTAGGAACTGAATATTTAGAAGTATATGGTTATAAAATTATATGAATATTTCAAAATACAAAAACTAAAAAACTTATAACAAACAATTATCTAACAAAGACTACAGAATTTCCAAAAATTAATACAAAAATGGAAGAAATATATTTTTTATTTTTCAAAATGTAAAAATTCAAGAAAATTTACAATAAAGATATCTTCAAAAACTACATAAATTTTCACAACGAATCCAAATATTAAACGGGAAGAAAATTTAAAGGAAAAAAATATTATCTAAAAAAACTACATTATTTCCAAAACAAAAACCAAAATAAAAAAAAATTTAAAAAATTTACAATCCAGAATAAAAAAATTCAAAAATTTATTTGAGAATGTAAAAAAAATATTTATTATAAAATATAATTAAGTAATAAAATACAATAAAGCAAAAAAAAAACTATAATGAAAATATCAATTAAAAAATCATTCTCACAACAAATCCAAAATTGTAGCAAAAAAAAGATAATAAAAAAACTCAGAACGTCTCCATCACAAAACTATTTCTCACATCATTTGGACATTGTTAAGTTATTGCCTCTTGTCCATCTTCTGCGCTTGCAGTAGAGGAGGAGGAGGAGGAGGAGGAGGAGGAGGAGGAGGAGGAGATGATCCCATCGCCCTGTGTCTCATTAATGCAGTGCTAATGGCTTCCTGATGGGGGCCAATGAAGGGTTAGCAACTTAGCAGAAGAAGAGAAAGATGAAAAGATATTATGGACGGTTTGGCTGCAGTGTCAAATGGAGGTGGTGGGCCGTTGGAGAGAGAGAGAGAGAGAAGAGAGAGAGAGAGAGACTCCAGGTAGCAAAGACCCCAAGTTGTAAAAAGACGACAGCAACAAAAACCAGAAAGAAACATTGGGGAGGATTCAATGTGGTTACCACTAA
>NC_087223.1:15842658-15891521 GCF_015104395.2 Macrobrachium nipponense | reverse complement strand
GTTAGGAAACTGTCTCTATTTTGTTTTTTCAGTTTTTCGTCGGGAATTCACTGTCTATGCTTTTTTTTTGTTAGGAATTCACTCATTGTTTTGTTTTTGTTAGGGATTCTCTGTCTTTGCTTTGTTTTAGTTAGGAATTCTCTTTCTTTGCTTTGTTTTTGTTAGGAATTCTCTTTCTTTGCTTTGTTTTTGTTTTGTTAGGAATTCACTGTCTATGCTTTGTTTTTGTTTTAGGAATTCACTGTCTTTGCCTTTGCTTTTGTTAGGAATTCACTCTGCTTTGCTTTTGTTAGGAATTCACTGTCTTTGCTTTGTTTTTGGTAAGAATTCACCGTCTTTGCTTTGTTTTTGTTAGGAATACTCTGTCTTTGCTTTGTTTTGTTAGGAATACTCTCTTTGTCTTTGCTTTGCGTTTGTTAGGAATACTCTGTCTTTCTTTGCTTTTTGTTTTTGTTTAGGAATACTCTGTCTTTGCTTTGTTTTTGTTTTTGTTAGGAATACTCTGTCTTTGCTTTGTTTTTGTTAGGAATTCTCTGTCTTTGCTTTGTTTTTGTTAGGAATTCTCTGTCTTTGCTTTGTTTTTGTTAGGAATACTCTGTCTTTGCTTTGTTTTTGTTAGGAATTCTCTGTTCTTTTGCTTTTGTTTTTGTTAGGAATACTCTGTCTTTGCTTTGTTTTTTGATAGAAATACTCTGTCTTTGCTTTGTTTTGATAGAAATACTCTGTCTTTGCTTTGTTTTGTTTAGGAATACTCTGTCTTTGGTTTGTTTTTGATAGAAATACTCTGTCTTGGTTTGTTTTTGTTTGAGGAATTCTCTGTCTATGCTTTGTTTTTGATAGGAAATTACTCTGTCTTTGCTTTGTTTTTTTGTTAGGAATTTTGTCGCTTGTCCTTTGGTTTTGTTTTTGGAATAAGAAATACTCTGTCTTTGGATTTGTTTTTTTTTTTTTTGATTAGGAAAATTCTCTTCTGTGGCTTTGTTTTGTTAGTTAATACTTCTGTCCTTTTTGGTTTGGTTTTTGGGGAATTTAGAAAGGACTCTGTCTTTGCTTTGTTTTTTGTTAGGAATTACTCGTGTTCTTTCGGATTTTTTTTTTGTTAGGAATTCTCTGTCTTTGCTTTGTTTTTGTTAGGAATTCTCTGTCTTTGCTTTGTTTTTGTTAGGAATTCTCTGTCTTTGCTTTGTTTTTGTTAGGAATTCTCTGTCTTTGCTTTGTTTTTTGATTAGGGAAATCTCTGCTTAGTTTTGTTTTTTTTTTGGATACTTTCTTCTTTGCTTTGTTTTTGTTTAGGAATACTCTGTCTTTGCTTTTTTTTTTTGTTTTTAGGAATTCTCTGTCTTTGCTTTGTTTTTGTTATTAGGAATTTCCTTTCTGTCTTGTTTGCTTTGTTTTTTGTTAGGAATTCTCGTTTCTTTGCTTTGTTTTTGTTAGGAATACCTCTGTTTTGCTTTGTTTTTTGTTTATGACTTACCTCTGGTCCTGTTGCTTTGTTTTTGTTTAGAATACTCTGTTTTTCTTTGCTTTGTTTTTGCTTAGGAATTACTCTGTCTTTGCTTTGTTTTTTTTGTTAGGAATTCTCTGTCTTTGCTTTTGTTTTTGTTAGTTAGGAATTCTCTGTCTTTTTTGCTTTGTTTTTGTTAGGAATTAACTCTGTCTTTTGTGCTTTTTTGTTTTTTGTTAGGAATTACTCTGTCTTTGCTTGTTTTTTGTTGAGGAAAGTTCTCTGTTTCTTTGGGCTTTGTTTTTTGTTAGGAATTCTCTGTCTTTGCTTTGTTTTTTGTTAGGAAATCTTCTGGTCTTTTGCTTTTTATTGTTGTTAGGAATTCTCTGTCTTTTTCGCTTTGTTGTTTTGTTATGGAATTCTCTGTCTTTGCTTTGTTTTTGTTAGGGAATCCTCTGTCCTTTGGCTTGGGCTTTGTTTTGTTAGGAATTCTCTTGTCTTTATTGCTTTGTTTTTGTTAGGGAATTACTCTGGTCTTTGCTTTCGTTTTTTGATTAGGAAATACTCTGTCTTTGCTTTGTTTTTGATTAGGAAATTACTCTGTCTTTGCTTTGCTTTGTTTTTGTTTAGGAATTACTCTGTCTTTGGCTTTGTTTTTTTGGAAATAAAAGAAATACTCTGTCTTTGGCTTTGTTTTTTTTTGATTAGGAATTCTCTGTCTTTGCTTTTTTTTCTTTTTGTTAGGAACTTGCTCTTTGTCCTTTGGTTTGTTTTTGATTAGAAATACTCTTTCTTTGTTTTTTTTTTTTGTTAGGAATTCTTCTGTCTTTTGCTTTTTTGTTTTTTGTAGGAAATTACTCTGTCTTGGCTTTGTTTTCTTTTGTTAGGCCTACTCTGTCTTTGGTTCTTTGTTTTTGAATAGAAATGACTCTTGTTTGCTTTGTTTTTTTTTTGTTAGAAAAGGCTTCTGTCTTTTGGTGTTGTTTTTGATAGAAATACTTTCTGGTTTTTCTTTGTTTTTTTTTTGTAGGAATTCTACTGTCTTTTTGCCTTTGGTTTTTTGTTAGGAATTCTCTGGCTTTGCTTTGTTTTTGTTTAGGAATACTTTCTGTTCCCCTTTGCTTTGTTTTTGATAGCAAATAAACTCATTGTTTTGCTTTGTTTTTGATAGAAATCTCCGGTCTTGTTGGCTTTTTTTGTGTTTTTATGTTATGAATTTCTCTGTACTTTGCTTTCTGGTTTTGTTAGGGAATACTCTGTCTTTGTTTTTTTTTTGTTAGGAATTTCTCTGTCCTTTCGCTTTGTTTTTGTTAGGAATTCTCTGTCTTTTGCTTTATTGTTTTTGTTAGGAATTCTCTGTCTTTTGCTTTGGTTTTTTGTTTGGAACTAATCTGTTCTTTTGAATTTGTTTTTTTGTTTTTGATAGAAATACTCTGTCTTAGTTTGTTTTTCGTTTGGAATAACTCTGTCTTTTGGCCTTTTGTTTTTGTTAGGAATCTCTGTCTTTGTGCTTTGTTTTTGTTAGGAAATTCTCTGTCTTTGCCTTTGTTTTTGTTAGGAATTCTCTGTCTTTGCTTTGTTTTTGTTTAAGGAATTCTCTGTCTTTGCTTTAGTTTTTATTTTGTTATTAATACTCTCGTTCTTTGCTTTTTTTGTTGTTTGTTTAGGAATTAACTCTGTCTTTGCTTGTTTTTGATATAAAAATACTCTGTCTTTGGGTTTGTTTTTGTTTGTTTAGGGAATTCCTCTGTCTATGCGCGTTTGTTTTTTGTTAGGAATACTTCTGTTTTTTTTTTTTTTGCTTTGTTTTTGATAGAAATCAATCTTCTTTGTCTTTTGCTTTTGTTTTGTTAGGGAATTCTGTGTCTTTGCTTTGTTGCTTTTGGTTTTTGTTAGGAATTACCTCTATCTTTTGGTGCTTTGTTTTTGTTAGGGCATACTCCATGTCTTTGCTTTGTTTTTGATAGAAATACCTGTGATTTGGTTTGGTTTTTGTTTTTTAGGGAATTACTCTGTCTATGCTTTTGTTTTTTTGTTATGGAATACTCTAGGTCTTTGGTTTTGTTTTTTGATAGAAATACTCTGTCTTTGCTTTGTTTTTGTTTTTTGTTAGGAAGATACTCTTGTCCTTTGTTTTTTTTTCGTTATATAGAAAATTCTCTGTCCTTCTTGCTTGTTTTTTTGTTAGGAAGTTCCTTCTGTTCTTTGCTTTGTTTTTGTTGGTTAAGGAATTCTCTAGTCTTTGCTTGTTTGTTTTTGTTTTGGAATAATCTGTTCGTTGATTTGTTTTTGATACGAAATACTCTGGTCCTTAGGTTTTGTTTTTGTTTTGGCATACTCTGGTCGTTGCTTTTTTTTTGTTTTTCGGAATAGCGAATACTTGTCTTTGTGTTGTTTTTTGGGTTAGGGAATTCTTCTGTTCTTTGTCTTTGTTTTGTTTTTTAGGTTAATTCTTGCTTCTTTGCGTTCGTTTTTGTTTTTTTAGGAATTCTCTGTCTTTGCTTTGTTTTTGTTTAGGAATACTCTGTCCTTTTTTTTGCTTTGTTTTGTTATGAACTACTCTGTCCCTTTGCTTTCTTGTTTTGGCTAGGAAATTCTCTGTCTTGTTGCTTTGTTTTGTTAGGAAATTCTCTGTCTTTTGCGTTTGTTTTTGTTAGGAAATTCTCTGTCGTTTGCTTTGTTTTGTTAGGAATTACTCTGTCTTTTGCTTTGTTTTTCTTTGGTTTAGGAATACTCTGTCTTTGCTTTGTTTTTGTTAGGAAGTTCCTGTGATCCTTTGCTTTGTTTTTGTTCGGAATTCTCTTGCTCTTTGCTTTGTTTTTGTTAGGAATTACTCTTTTTTGATTTGCTTTGTTTTTATTTTTTGTTAGGAATACCTCTGTCGTTTGCTTTGGTTTTTGCTAGGGCAATTCTCGGTGTTTTGCTTTTTTGTTTTTGCTTATGAAATTTCTCTGTCTTTACTTGTTTTTGTTGAGGAATACTTCTGTCTTTATTTGCTTTGTTTTTGTTGGAATAACTACTCTGTCTTTGGCTTATTTTGTAGGGGTTTGGGGGGGGGGTTTTTTTGGTTTTTGGTGGTTTTTTTGTTAGGAATACTCTGTTCTTTGCATTTGTTTTTGCTAGGAATTCTCTGTCTTTGGCTTTGTTTTTGTTAGGGAATTCTCTGGTCTTTGTGCTTTGTTTTTTTGTCTATGAAATTCTCTGTACCTTTGCTTTGTTTTTTGTTTAGGAATACTCTGTCTTTTGCTTTGTTTTTGTTAGGAATACTCTGTCTTTGCTTTTGGTTTTTGGTGTTGGAATTCTCTGTCTTTGCTTTTTTTTTGTTTCTGTTAGGAATTCTCTTTGTCTTTGCATTTGTTTTTGGTTAGGAAATTACTTCGTCTTGTGCTTTGTTTTTGTTAGGTGAATACTCTGGCTTTGCTTTGCTTTGTTTTTTGCTAGGAATTTCTCTGTATTGCTTTGTTTTTGTTAGAAAATTCTCTGTCTTTACTTTGTTTTTGTTAGGAAATACTTCTGTTCTTTGCTTTGTTTTTGTTAGGAATTTCCTCTGTCTTTTCGCCTTTGGTTTTTTGTTAGGAATTTCTCTGTTTCCTTTTGCTTTTGTTTTTGTATAACGAAAATATAGATCTCTTGTCTTTGCTTTGTTTTTGATAGAAAATTGCTCTGTTTTTCTTTGCTTTGGGTTTTTGTTAGGAATACTCTTGTCTTTGCTTCGTTTCGTTTTTTGTTAGGAATACTCTGTCTTTGCTTTGTTTTTGTTAGGAAATACTTCTGTCTTTGCCACTTTTGTTTTTGCTCGGAATTCCTCTGTCTTTTGCTTTTTGTTTTTGTTAGGAATACTCTGTCTTTGCTTTGTTTTGTTAGGAATACTCTGTCTTTGCTTTGTATTTGCTTAGGAATTCCTCTGTATTTTGCTTTGTTTTGTTAGAAATTCTTCTTTGTCCTTTAACTTTTTGTTTTTGTTAGGAATACTTCTGTCTTTGTATGCTTTTGTTTATTTGTTAGGAATTCTCTTGTCTTTTGCTTTGTTTTTGTTAGGAATTCTCTGGTCTTTGCTTTGTTTTTGATTTTTTTTTTTTCGGGTAAAGAAATACTTGTTCTTTGCTTTGTTTTTGATAGAAATACTCTGTCTTTTGCTTTGTTTTTTGTTTAGGATAAAACTCTGTCCTTTGGTTTTTTTTTTTGTTAGGAATATACTTCTGTCTTTGCTTTGTTTTTATGACTAGGGAATTCTCTGTGCGTTTGCTTTTTGTTTTTGTTAGGAATTCTCTGTATTTGGCTTTCGATTTTGCTAGGAATTCTCTGTATTTTGCTTTGTGTTTGTTAGGGAATTTCTTCTTTGTCTTTTACTTTGGTTTTTGATAGGAATTCTCTGTCTTTGCTTTGTTTTTGTTGTAAGGAATTCCTGTCATTTACTTTGTTTTTTTGTTTGATAGGAATTCTCTTTTGTCCTTTGCTTTGTTTTTGTTTGTTAGGAATTCTTTACCCCTTGGTTTTTTTTTTCCTGACCTTTGCTTTTGTTTTTGTTCAGGAATGTTCTACTTGTCTTTTGGTTTGTTTTTGTTAGGAAATTTCCTCTGTCTTTTGCTTTGTTTTTATGATTAGAAAATACTCTGTCTTTGGTTTGTTTTTGATAGAAATACTCTGTCTTTGGTTTGTTTTTGTTATGGAATACTCTGGTCTTTGTTTGGTTTTTTGTTTTGATTACGAAATACTCTGTCTTTTTGCTTTGTTTTTTTGATAGAAAATACTCTGTCTTTGCGTTTGTTTTTGAATAGAAACATACTCTTGTCCGTTTGGTTTGTTTTTGAATAGAAAATACTCTGTCTTTGGGTTTGTTTTTTTGATATCAAATACCTCTTGTCTTTGGTTTGTTTTTTGCTAGAAAATACTCTGTCTTTGTGCTTTGTTTTTGATAGAAATACCTCTGTCTTTTGCTTTGTTTTTCTGTTAGGAATACTCTGGTCTTTTGGCTTTGTTTTTGTTTGTAGGAAATACTCTGTCTTTTGGTTTGGTTTTTTGATAGGAAAGAATACTCTGTTCTTTGCTTTGTTTGTTTTTTGATAGAAAACTACTGCTTCATTTGGTTGTTTTTGGTTCGGAATTCTCTGTCTTGTTCTTTGTTTTTGTTAGGAATACTCTGTATTTGCTTTGTTTTTGTTAAGGAAAATAAACTCTGGTCTTTTGCTTTGTTTTTGGTTAGGCTACTCTGTCTTTGGTTTTGTTTTTTGATAGGGAAATACTCTGTCTTTTGGTTTGTTTTTTTGATAGAAATACTCTGTCTTTGCTTTGTTTGTTTGTTTTTGATAGAAATAACTCTGTCCTTGGCGCTTTGTTTTTGTTAGGAATGACTCTGTCTTGGCTTTGTTTTTTGTTAGGAATACCCTCTGTTCTTTGCTTTGTTTTTGTTAGGAAATACTCTGTCATTTGGCTTTGTTTTTTGTTAGGGCAAGTACTCTATCCTTTGCTTGGTTTTTTTTGTTAGGAAATTCTCTGTCTTGGCTTTGTTTTTTGTTAGGCATTACTCTTATCTTTGCTTGGTTTTTGTTTAGGGAAGATACTCTGTCTTTTGGTTTGTTTTTTTGTTATAGGAATGTCTCTGTCCCCTTTGCTTTGTTTTTTGTTAGGAATTCTCTGTCGTTTTATGTTTCGTTTTTGCTTTGTTTTGTTAGAAAAACACAGTCTTTGCTTTGTTTGTGTTGTTATGAAAAACATAGAATTAGCTTTGTTTTTGTTAGAGAAGTGCGTGATCCGACCTCCAGCTTACTCGGGACGCACGTAAGATCTAAAGCGTGCTATATCTTCGGTCAAATAGAGCGTTGTTTCACAAACGAAAAATTAGAATTAATAAAGCTTTATGTTTATTTTATTTGAAATAATTATTTCTATAATGTTATTATGCATATTATTTATTTCTTACATTTTCATTCCTATAAATATATCATAAATGTTCCATCCCTACAAATTCCTGTATCCTTTTCCACTCAACCTAAAACACATTTTTTTTTTTTAGACAATTTTATGTTTTCCTACCCAACAAAATCACAACAACAACGATGTAGTTTGTAGGCTCACTCCCCGAGTAAAACAAAAACACTTTTTTTTTTTATGTTCTTGTCCTCTCTATCTTAAGTTTCCCAAACCCCACCCACCCTTATCCCTCCTTTAAATAATACTAATGTTAATAGAAAACTAACATTAATCACGAGAATTTTTGAAAAATCATAAAAAACAACGAAAAAAGTTACGTTTTCGATGCTGGCCGCCCGTTGGGTGGGTTACCGAGTGTTGGGGTGGGGGTGTGTGTAAGTGAAGTGGGTAGGGGGATGGGAGAGGAATGGGTGACGATGATAATGAATGCGTAGGTAGAATGAAGAGGATGATAATGAGTGTATAATGACAGAGGACTACGAAAGATGCATTGTGAAATCTCCCCCTCCTACTCATGGAGTGACGTTTTATGGAAGGGGGAGGGTGAATGGAGTTGGTTGGAGGGCTGAGGGGGTGGAGAGAGAGGGGAGGGTAAGAAGAGCGAGAGAGAGAGAGAGAGAGAGAGAGAGAGAGAGAGAGAGAGAGAGAGAGAGGAACAAGTAGAACCGGGGAGAATTCTCGACACGAGGTTCACAGCGAACAGGACAATGAGAGAGTGATGACAATAACACCGTTGTGAAGAGAAGAGAGAGAGAGAGGAGAGAGATGGAGAGAGATGAGAGAGAGAGAGAGAGATTCCATAAAATTCGCGTACAAAGCGATTTGTATCTATGACGACAAAAGCGATCTGTCACCGCTTGAGAATTTATTTTTGTTTTTGATAACGAACGGAATAATTATAGCTCTTGATTTAAACCAATCAAAATAATAAGTAATAGATTTCAGATAATTAAGACTTTACATAAACTTGATAATCTTGAGGCTTTTGATGCAGTTTTAAAAGCAAAAAAAAATTATATATATATATATATATATATATATATATATATATATGTGTGTGTGTGTGTGTGTGTGTTGTTGTGTGTGTGTGTGTGTGTGTGTGTGTGTTCATTAAACTTCAATAATACATTTCCTAAGACTTAGGTAAAACACATTTCTTCCTAGTTTGCGAAACTAACTTTATTAATCTGTAATTTGGTATATTAACAAATTTAAGTTATGAATTTATCTATTCTATGTATTCAGAAAACTTCAAAATATACTTGAATGTTTCAGAAAATTTTTCAATGTATTTTCTAAGATTTTAAGGGACACTATTTTTCACAGATAGCAAAACTAACAGCTTTGATAACGTCTAATTTGGTACAACTGAACATATTCCAGTTAAAATCATTCCTATTTATATATTTTCATAAAACTTCAATATACCTAAGAATCAGGTGAAACATATTTTTCTCTAGTTAGCAAAGCTATCAGCTTAGATAACATCAGATTTCTGAAAAGTAAAATGAAAATCCTTTAGAATATCCTCAGATATTAGGATACTACGACCTCATATTACCCGAATATTAATCCTATTTCGGACTCTTGATTTCCCACGAGCTTATACCAGTCCATTTGTCCACGGTCCTGCCTCTACAGAGTCCTGCAGGACCTTGTTTGTTTGGGCAAGCAGGACCCATGAATTAGGTATAATTTCATTCATCCTACAGCACTCGTGTAGCGTGTAGCTACAGTACATTAATATTAGGATGTTTCCAAAGAGATGGTTCCTACGGTACACAGATTCGCTTCAGAATCCTTGGGTGTCAAGTGTCATATACATGACAAGATTGGATTGTTAGTTTCTTTCTAATTGTTATTCTTTTAGTGTTTCAAGGTACCCAATAATACTGGGCCTTTTTTCTTGTTTAAATATTGTTTTAATACTTTTTTGTATATATGATTATATATATATATATAGTATATATATATATATATATATATATATATATTATACTACATACATCATACATAATACTATATATATATATATATATATATATATATATATATATATACATATATAATAAACTGTGAAATATTATCTATTAAAATAGAATTTCATCTAATAAAAAGGAGCCCGTAAAAACACCTAAATGAGGAAGTTGAAGCTATATTTCAGAGAACCAACTGTCTCTCTTCAGGCAGGTGAAGAATGAGGGTAAGAAAGAAGGTATTTATACCAAGGTATCCAGAGGTTAGCCAATACGTCACTCCAGTTGACGATTTCTCTTTAATCTTTCTGATTGCTGGTTGGAGGAAGATTTTATCTACAATATCAGAGTCCCAAGTTCCTTTTGAGAGGTTCATCGTATTTCTTTGTTTAATCAATGCTGCTTCTAACCATCTTGCTTTTGAATCAACAATTGCTACTATATTACATGTGACAAATTCTAGTTTATTCTGTGGTTATGGTTATTTATGTGGTTTAAAAACCACTGAGCTCTGTTAGCTGTACCTATCTGACCGTTTATTTGTTGCATTAATCTCTGGGAAGTGATTTACCTGTAAAACCTACGTAGGGCTGATCACAATCGAGGCAATGGATTTCGTATACTCCTGCGTCTTTGGGGACTGGCTTTTGTCGGACGTTAAATCAGGGATTTTGCTAAGGTTTTGGGCGGGTTAAAGCAAAAGGGTTAGCATTACCAAGTGTCTGTGTCATGTCTAAATCCTCTAGTCTTCTTTTGATTATGTTAGTTTTATGGATTGCCTTCTCAATTTATTTCCAGGTACTTTAAAGATGGCAGTTGCTTAGAGATTAGTTAAATTTCCTCTTCGAGGAACTCCGGGGAACGAATCCATGACTCTTAAGAATATATATATATATATATATATATATATATATATATATTATATATATATATATATATATATATATATATATATATATTTCTAATTATACAACATATATATTACTCATCTCTACTTAATAATAATAATAATTTACTAAACCCTTGAAGTTCTTGATATAAAAATTAAAGCTCTTGAAATTACTCATACATCAGATGCATTACAGATCAGAAAACTTCACGAATGAATAACCCCAACTCTTAGCAATGTTGCTCGTTGTTTCCAACAAGCTCAAAATGGCTAGGAATAAAGCAAAGTCTCGTGTATTTCCCCTTTTGCTGAATTGTGCCTCACAAACACCCATCTATAACCTTGCCTGGCCTAATCTGATGAAGGAGACACTCTCTTCCACGGTCCTTGGCGCCTGACTTGAGAGAGAGAAGAGAGAGAGAGAGAGAGAGAGAGAGAGAGAGAGAGAGAGAGAACCTAGTCAAGGATACTGGTAAAGCAGAGAAAAGACTGCAAGGAGAGAGAGAGAGAGAGAGAGAGAGAGAGAAGAGAGATTTATGGCCTAGCCTAGCCTAGCCAAGGATATTGGAAAAGGAGGAGGAGAAGAAGTCTTGAGCAATTTTGTTGCCTCCTGAATGCAATTAGTTGCTTGGTAGGAGACTCCAAGATGGCGTAGGTGAATTATTAAGATAAATTAGAAGGCACAGTATCTGTTGCCTTATTAGACTTCAGGCTTGAGATTTGAGTATCGAATTCCGAGTGAACTGGGTTTAATTTATTCAGATGACTTATGAGCTCCTATTGAATCATTACTAGGCTTAAATGTAATCTCTGAAACTAATTCATAGTTTAAAATTTAACGATTTAAATTAGTTTTTTTTTAATACAAAAGTAGGGTTTATTTTTATCAGCATATAAAAACCACTGCTGGGGAAATATATCTTTTTAAAATTTTTAAATATTTTGTGTACAAGTTTTGTTTAATGTATATGTTACGATACTACCCACTGGAAATATTTCTCAATCTAAATGAAATGATTTAGTTTTCGTACAAACGGTATTTTTTTTGTAAAATTATAAATTACTTTAGTTCATAAATGAAATAATTTTCATGCAAAAAAAAAAGAAGAAAAAATTCGTTTTTTTCCGTCTGTTTTATTTGATTTCATTTATTATTCTTTACTTACTAACATAGGCCTTCATTCGTGGATTCTCTCTCTCTCTCTCAAAAACAAAACGAAAGAGAAAAAATCCGAATTCCTTTTTTAAACTTATCATAATCCACAAGAGAGAGAGAGAGAGAAGAGAGAGAGAGAGAGAGAGAGAGAGAGAGAGAGAGAGAAAGGCTTAAGTTCTTTGAAGTTGATTATGAAACAAGGATATTAGTATATCGTTGCTGGTTTGTGTATGTTTTAAAACTTCTTTGTCTAATGATTCTACGCATTAATAATAATAATAATAATAATAATAATAATAATAATAATAATAAGATAATAATAATCAATAATATTTTTGTATGAGGATCCACAATGATATCTCAATGGTAGAAACGTGGAGACTTTATTTAATTTAAAGATGTATAGAAGGCTTTCGAACCCTAATCTGGGTTCATCTTCAGTCCAACAAAGTATGTAATTATACATAAAATGTGATGAGGAATAAACTCCTTCCGTTCCTTTTACTGTACCTCCTCCGTTCATATTCTCTTTCTTCAGTCTTACGTCCATCCTCTCCTAACATATATGTTTCATAGTGCAACTGCTTTGAGGTTTTCCTCCTTTTAAGCCTTTCAAACCTTTTACTGTCATTTTCGTTTCAGCGCTGAATGGTCTTAATTGCCCCAGTGCTTTGCATAATGCCAAAAATCTATATAAATAAAAAAAAATTAAGACAATCATGGGTTTTCACGAAAGGAGTGTGTTACCGTGGGGTCCTTAGCTAAATAATTATATGTGTAGAAAAAAAGGGAATCAATTCTAAGTACTAGCAATTTACAAATCCTTACTAAAAGCACATTCATCTGCTGTCTCATATGAGTGACTCGCTAGTGCTTTTAAACTAATACGTCTGATAAATTCGTAAAGTGACTAAGTCTACGGGCATAACCAGCCCCATTTCACGGGCAGAACCAGCTCCGTTTCAAGGAATCCCTTCTCTACCCCACCCCCCCTCCGGATAGAACCCCATTATAAACCATCTTGGGTCCCCACCATAACCTGACAAGTTTCATGCCCACCACCGGACCAGCCGTTCGGCCGTGATTGGATGACAGACGGACGACAGACATTACGCCCATTATAGTATATATAGTATAGTGAGATATTATTATGTGATGTATTAACTAAATTAGAATAAAATAGCTAATAGTACCCGACCATCAATTCAGTTTACGACAGTGGATTTCAAGCTGTTCCTTTTTAGATGTTTTGGGTTTTAGAGATTGTAACAGTCGGTTGTTTTGAATTTCACGTTATCGGATATCAACAAATTCGGAAAGTATACATCCAGTTTTATTCTTTTTCACTCAGAATAAAATAGAAAATCAACGTAAGCATGAATTTTGCCCTGCGTGCTTTTAAGACATTGTACCTGAATATGTAGACGGGGGAATTACAGTTAATGACGTTAACTTTCAGAGCCTCAGATATCTTCCCCACCCTTTACTGAGAAGTCGTTCTCTCGAGCGGGGAGGACGTAGTTTCATTGTCCTACAGATAATACTAAGAGCAGACCGTAATATATATATATATATATATATATATATATATATATATATATATATATATATATATATATATATATATATATATAACCATTACCATTCAATCATAACATCAGGAACATTTGCAGATTAGATGACAATAACCAGAATGACACTGAAATTGTATTCAAATAGGATAACACGATCCAACAGAGTCTGATATGAAATGACAATAACGATCAAACTCAGATAGTTCCAGGAGTTTACGAAATACCTTGCAGTGGGATTTTAGTTCTGGGAAAGTGGGCGGGGCTAACTGCATACTTAGAGACGCATAACCGAGGATTCTCCATTCACAAAAACAGTGAGGTAGTAATTCTCAAGCATTCAGCAATAATCATAGACCTGACCGGAATGATGCAAGTGTCATGTTCAAAAGTAACAATGTAAACAGAAGACGATCAGTAGAAGACGCGATATCAACGCTGGAGAATCTTTTAAAGTTTTAACAAGTCGTTTGTTGACCCGATGGTTAATTGTTATTATATATATATATACTTAGGACGGTCCATTTCCAATTTTGGCGATGATTTCATAATTGATAATCTCGTTATTATTATTATTATTATTATTATTATTATTATTATTACTATTATTATTATTATTATTATTATTATTATTATTATTATTATTATTATTTATTCTGTTAAAAAGAATGGCAGAATCAAGCAAGTTGATTTTATATATTGTTTTTCTATTTTCTTACAATTCGCTTCTCAGGCTCAGCGATGTTTCTGAGTAACTGGCCAATATTCATATTGGGAATTTAAAAAAAATTATAAATGCTGAGGTAATCTGTTATTAGAACAGGATATCAGGTCCAGGTCAAGCAGGGCAGGGGTCGTCGTCAGTGCTGGTATTATTCCGTAGGCGTAGTTCAGTTCGGGGCCGGGGTCGTCTTCTGTTTAAGGGCTGGTATTGGTGCTGGTATACTGGTATCATGTGACGTTCGACCTTCTCGCAGGTCATCTTCGGACGAGTCGTTGAAGAGACTGTAGCAGGATCCCTTGAAGAAGACGAGTGTGGTCTACCATTACACATGCCCCGTCCGAGGATGCCTCGGCAAATACGTCGGTATGACCTCCATGCGTTTCTCCAAGCGAATCTCCTGCCACGCTCAAGAAGGAGCCATCTTCAACCACGCCAGAACTGCTCATAACAAACGGATAAAGAGAAATGATATTATTCCTAATATCGAAATAATAGACCACACAACGGATCCCCGACGTCTGCGCCTCATAGAAGCCCTCCATATAGGCAAGGAGAAACCAAATCTTAACATCACCCAAGAAACGTTTCTCCTTCCCACCGACCGCCCGGAGAGCAGCGAACGGCCCCCGGCGACAATACCAGATAATCAGGAGCCCCCACGGGATGATAGGATTTGCCTGCTTACGGACGGAATCCTGTCGGTTGTTCGTTGTTGTTTGAGATTAAGCTGGCCTTGTGCCAGCACGGGCTCTTGCTCGTAGAGCAGCTCGTATGTCATATTAGTTTGAGATGTGAAATGTTTAGGATATAAAACTTTATTGGTGATACATGAATGATGTGGTGAAGGTGATTTGATATTGAATGAAGGATTTGATGGGCAAAGTTGAAACCCTTTAAACCCTAAGGTACCCTTCAGTCGTAGGGAAAGCTCGATAGTAGTAAGTGTTGCCTAGTAGGAGAGCCACAGATTGGAAGAATGAAGGTTTGAGTTGTAGGCACAGTTAGCTAGTAAGATAGCTCGTGAAATTCTGAGACATATTCCTTTTTGTTTCCGGTCCGGTTTTCTTTAGTTGTGTGTTTGTCTGGTGAGAGGGTGGTGGAGGGATAGTGATGATTGTGAGGTGAGGGTGATGAAGGAGGCAAGAGATGACTGGGGATGTCTGTTAAAGGGGTTTGTATTTTTGTCTTGCATCTTATGTGAGTTAGGGTAGGATGGGGAAGTGATCATGATTGTTGGCACCATGTGCTGTCAGTCAGGGTTGTGTTCTGTTCCTACCTTGGTTGTGGGTAGGAGCATAGGAAACCCTGCCAATTCTGGGTGTTTGCCAGAATGTGCTTTGCGATTTGAGTGGTTGTGCGTTCATTTCCTATGTACCTATCTCTTAGTTTGCTCCGTTTCTGGACAGTCTAAGAGGTAGTGTTCTAGAGCTTCTTCTGGAATTCTTTCGCAGTACTTACATGGCTTGGGATCGCCTACTATCTTTTGCCAAGTTCATTGGTATCCAAGCCTTAGACAATGGATTATGTCTGCTAGTGCTCATGACATATCTTTGGGAATGTCATGAGGTTGCAGACTGGTGGTGTCTACGTACCACTTTGCAGTGTTAGAGCCTCCAAAGACCGCTCTCCTGACTTTGCTTTCTTCTTACACTTGACAGTACGCTGCGGCTTTGCTTTTTTAGTTGAGTCAGTGAGTGGCTGATTTTTAATACCTATGTTGTTGATGTGTAACCCGCTCTTTGCTAGGAAGTCTGCTCCCTCATTTCCTTGGATTCCTATGTGACTTGGAATCCAGTTGAGAGTTATCTGTCTGTTTCTGGTTTGGTGGATGTTGGCAATTGCCCATATACTTGTCAGGAGTTTGATGTTTTCTTTTGCCTTGCCTTTTGTGATGGCTTGTATTGCTCCTTTCGAGTCGGTGTGGATAGTTGTGTTTCCTAGTTTGTGTTGCGAGTCTTCTAGCGCTTTAGCGATTGCTATCAGCTCAGTCTGTAGAGTGGAGGCATTGTCTGAGAGCCTCCAGCTCCCTTTAAGTGATGTCGAGTAGACTCCTGCGGCCGCCGCAGGGATGCTGAGGTCTACTGATCCATCTGTAAAGTATTCATTTGTGGCTGTTGTTTTCCTTATTGAATCTTGTGCTGCTTGTTTCAGCTGTTGAATGGTGCATGCTTCCTTGCTTGCCGGGAGGACTGTGTAGTTGATATTGAAGAGTTCTGGTTTCCAGGGTGCTGGTTCTACATACTCAGTGAGAGGAGAGTCTTCTCTGATGGCAGCAGCATGCTTTTGCATGCCTACTCTTCTTAGTGTTTCTAAAAGGTCTAGTTCTTCGTGGAGATCAATGCACTTTTTGATCTCTCTTTTTAGTGTACAGTTCCTTTCATTTTTCAAGGTTTTTAGCAGGATGGATGTGTTTCTCTGGTCTATTCTGTATGTCAGAGACTGTAATTTTGTTTCATATCTCAGAATGCATAAGTTGGTCCACATTGGAGCACTTGTGATGAGTTGCAGGGCATTGTCTGGAATTACTTCAAGGCCCTGTTGCTCTGTGCTTGTGAGACTGGTGAGAACAGGTGTGGCATACTCAACAGTTGACCTTATTGTTTGTATGTAGAAGGTTCTGAGGGCGTGATATACTGCTCCCTGTTGTGAGGTGATCCTTCTCATGGCATTGTGTCTGCATTTGCCTTTCTGCTTGAGTATTTCAAGTTCTTTGCGTGGGGAGAGTTGCTTGTTTATGTTTACTCCTAGGTATACAAAGTTGTCTACCCATTCAATGGGTTCACCCATGAGCTGTATTTCATTCGGGTCTAGACTGTGTTTGATGGCCATTGCTTTTGTCTTTGCAGTGTTGATTTTTAGACCTAGGTCTGTGCATTTATTTTCAATTTGTATTATTGCACTTTGCATGTTCTGGTGAGATCTGTGTCTGTCTGTGCTGACTAGGCAGACATCATCTGCATAAATGAATATTTCAACCCCATTGGGTAGGGTGGTTGTAGCTAATTTTTCCAATAATACATTGAAAAGGAAGGGGCTGAGTATGCCTCCTTGAGGTGTTCCATTCTCCAGACTGAGAAAGTCTGAGCTTGCTCCTTGGAAGGTGACTCTGGCCTGTCTGTTTTGCATGTATCCTTTGGCCCATGCTAAAAGGTGCCTTTCACTGCCTTGTCAGCCAAGGCTTCGAGGATGGCAGCTGCACTGGCTAGCTCATAAGCTTTTTCTAAGTCCAGAAAAACTACTATTGCTTTTCTCTCATTAATTGTGGACATGACATCTGCTAGGCATTCTTGTGTGCCTATCCCCTCTTTGTAGGCATATAGGCGATGGTGTAGAGGTCCTGTTTTCCATTGCAGTCTGTTTAGCCCCATTCTCTCTGCAGTCTTTTCTGTGCAACTGATGAGAGAGATGGGTCTGTAGGAGTTGGGTTCTTTGGGCTTGGGGATCGGTTGTGTATTTTGCTGGTTCCATTGTGTGGGTCTACTGTGCTCTGTGTATGTTCTGTTGATTATATGGAGATGAACTGTTTTGGCTGCCGTTCCCATGTTCTTCAGCATGCTGTATGTGATCATGTCTGCTCCAGGGGCTGTGTCTGTTCCCTTTTGAAGGGCTTTGCCCAGTTCCTTTAGTGTGAATGGAGTGTCTGTGTCTTCAGGGTTACTGCAGGCCGTGTTAATGACTCTCCATCTTCCTGGGTCTAGGCCCACTTGCCTTTCTCTTGTGGTTTGTGGTAGGTGTGCCGATTTGGTCCTGTCGGCAAAATGTTGTGCAAGTCTGTTTGCTTCAGCTTGAGGGTCAGGATGGTGTGGTTGTGTTTATCTTGGATTTTCCTGATATTTTTGTTGAGCCATTTGAACATTTTTGTAATGGGAGTAAGTCGGGTAGTCTGTGAGCACCATTGCTTCACTTCTTTGGCAGTTTGTGTTGCATGGTTTATAACGTCTCTTAGAAGAGCATGCATCTCATCAGTGGGATTGCGTCTGAAGAGTTTTCTTGTTCTATTTACTCTTGTGTTCATTTCCTTGATTCTTGTGTTATAGTACCAGCTGTCCTTGTGGGGGGTTTGGTTAGTGGTAAAAGTTTTCTTAGGCATGGAGTTGTTCGCTGCGTTATGCAGGTTACTCACAAAAGTCCTCCTGAGCGTGTTTATGTTTTGGGCCGGAGTTTGGAGGTGCTATGTTGCCCACACAGTCATATGGTTTTCAAAAGTGGGCCAGTTTGCCAGGTCTGGTCTCCATCCTGCTGGTGGGGGTGGTGGAGGGGGAATTTTTGTTATTTTTATGCTGGTTTCAGTTGCAAAGTGATCGCTGGTTGGTATTGGGTGCACTTTCCATGCACATTCTTCCTTCAGGTTTTGGGATACGAAGCTCAGGTGAGTAGCTTCGTTTGTGTCATTTAGCAGTGCTACTTCAGGAAATTCTTCCAAAAGCAGATGTATGAAGTCTCCTGCAAAGAATGTGTTTTTTCTGGAGGCAGCACTGAAAAGGTCTCTCCTTCAAGGATTTTGTCATGGCCTTGTATATGTTTTAGGGCTGTTGCTTTGTATGTTAGACTTGCGATAATTTTACGCTAAGTCGGTTGGTTATGACTTCGATACTCATTATACTCATTGGAGTGTCTTGGGGTTTGATGGTAACTTACGAAGTCAATATCTTCTTTGGTTATGACGACGGAGATGTTTCTAACTCATGATGATAATTTCTAAGTTCATTCAATCTCTTTCTGATGTGAGGGATTCTAGTAGAAAACACTGAGTACAAAAATACATCTATTCTTCTGAGATTACATGATGAAATTTGTACAGGTCTTTTAATGAGGATGGCTTGATTACTTCTGTTCTACAATCTTGTTTACAAATCATAAAGGAAGCAGACAGTAGCTCGAACATACGAACATACACACAGATGACATAGATTACAAGTCACGTAGGCTGCTTGAGCTATAGGTCACGGTGTTTTTCTCAAGCAGGAAGGCCATACGAATACGTTTCGCGATGAATAAAATCATCCCCAGCATGAGTCCTGCGCCAGCACACGTAGAGTTGAATATCCTCTTGGTCGTAATTGTCGGAAGTATGTCCCTTTTGTAGTCGATTCCGACAGCCGCCAGAGCATTCCGCATTAAAAACGAGATCAACGACGGGATACGGGTGTCGGTCCAAGAAGTCCACGAAATAAGCTTGTTCCCTTATGATGGTGCTTATACCCTTCACATTGTAGGCGGTTGTTACTTCACTGCAGTCGTCTGCAGCGACGAACGGGTTTTGAAGTTGTAGACGATCTGTCCGGGCATGCGATGTGAAACTCTCGTACTGCAGGGTACTGTAATAAGGTTCCGTTAATCAGCCTGTAAGTGAAATTATACTTGTCACAAGGGGAAAGTAAATTCAGACAACATCTAAATACAGGAGGGAGAAAGCCATTAAGAACAGACTAACCCACCATGATTTCGCATGATATTTTATGGAATTCAAAAGAGTCAACTGTACAAACTTTTTTGTATCCGTGGCATTATAACAATGAGTGAACCTATCCATGGTCTCTGACGACCGTAAAAAATATCCATATTAACAGATATCAATACGAATCCCAAAGAAAATTCGATATCACTGGTAGTAATTACTAGACAAAGAAGTGGGAAACGGAGCTATTTGTAAGATTGCCAGGCAACATAAGAGTCAAAGAGAATATTAATCATGATTCTGTATTTCTCTACGCTTACTGAAATTAAGCTGTGTATAAAATCCGATCCTTTGTGCCCTAACAAAAGGTTCATATTAAATTTTCTTGCGCTCATCCTCTGAGGTTAATTTTTAGGCAGGAGATGCTACGAAAGAACCCACTATGTAACTAATTTCTATATAACTGGGTTTTTCAAGAAAATGTGACATTTTCCCATGAATGTGATTTACTTGAATTGTAATAGGCTAATGTTGCAAGTAAATTTTTCATACCTATGACTTGATACTTCTAAATGTCCGTTTACCAATGTCATAAGCTGATTTATTGACTCTAATTTTCTATGAGTTTCAGAAAAATTAATTCATTTTGATGTTATAGAAATTCTATTTGCTTATTTTGTTCATTAATTTTAAAATTATTGCGGTTCCTTAACTACATGTGCATTGCACCGCAGATAGACACTTGTACCAAACGACCTGCCTTGCCCATGAGAAGTTTGCGCTAAGCATTCCTCTCCAGTTGGCTTGTTTTGTAAGCACTAGACAACACACACTACAGATGAAGCCTGTGCAAGCAGATTATTGGGGTTAAAAGGAACAATGATGATTCGGCAAACGCGCCAGGCACCTTCAGGACTGATGACGTCATCACCTGGCTGGAGATTGCTCTCAGCCAGCTTAAGAGTTACATTACTTGCTGTAATAAAAATACGACTTTAGTACTTTCAAGTGATAGGCATGTATAAATTGGGCGTATTTTTTGTTTTAATACTCCACCCACACGAGAAGAATGTCTGAAAAAAACAGTATCAAAATTGAACAATATAATATTAGTTTCATGTTGGAATCTGCAAGGAATTGCAAAATATATGTAATTACTTATAGTTTAAATTAGATATTCCTATTCAAACTAATGAAAAAGGGTTTCCATACAAATTTTATATATATTATTTTCCTTGTAAGATCCATATAGGATTATCCACATAGATATACATTTTCACTTCTAGACTTCCTGACTTTAAATTCTCATTTTTTTTTCATTGACTACGAATATAAACCACCAGGACAGACAATATGCCAGTAGGTTTTGATATGTGTTTGAGCTTTTAGCTTATTTGTCGTTAATATCCTAGAATACTGAATGGACTATTAAACTAAAACATTAAGTTAGAGTTCAAATCTTTTACGCATATATATTTGATATTTTATAAACACTTACTGCATATGGTTACGTTTTTCTTGTTGACTTTATCGTGATTCCTTTTTTATTATAATTTGTAACCCTTCCAACTTCTTACGGAGTATATTATATCGACTCCACTTGTATCCATACTTTTTTTTTATATTTGATAAATTTATGGTTGGCTTGAATATGTGGAAAAGTGTTCTAGCAGCGTACTGTATAAGGCTACTTGCGGTATCATTTCTATAGATACAAGATATGGATGATAAAGGTATTTAAAACCACGAGGACCGCTATAATCCAGTTCAGATCCAATATCGCGAGTGTAACTCATAGGACATGACACTTTCTTATTTATCTGTTCTACCAAACCTATTGACTCTGGGTGATAAAATATGGTATTGGTTTCCTAATGGAAAGGAATTCACACAACGAGGTAAGGAAATTATTATTGATTTATGCCACCCGAGTCAGAGATTATCATGTGTTGAATTCCATGTTTACTGATGTAGCAATCATAAATATTCCTAGCGCACTCAATTGTGGTGTTTGTTTTTTAGTGCTATTAATTCTATATAACGTGTCAAGGCAACTATTAACACAAAGAGGTGTTTATTTCCTCTGTCAGACTCGTAACTCTGTTAATAATTCTATGTGTATTCTTTTAAGGATTAATTTGGCACGATAGGCCCCTAAACTGACAGGTGTCTTAGTGTGTCCCTTGTTTTCATGACACATGTTACAATTAGTTATGTGCTTTTTATATCTGTAAACATTGTGGGCCAGTAAAATAGTGATTTGGCTTTCTGTGACATAATAGAGAATGACATTGTAATGAATTGAAATACACCCAGTTTAGGACGATTGGTATGAAAGAGATTATTACTACTACCTGGTCGTTAGTCACCTGTTGTGTTCTTCGGGTTTTCCTCGTCACGGACCTACATATAGTATTACATTTGATTACATAATTCTGCTACACATACTTTAAATATACTTTTGCTTTAGGGTTTCTGTTCGAAGTGTTATTTTTTGTTTTGCTTAGCTGCTGACCCTTGCTTTGTTCAGTATGTAACAGTTCACGCGCTCCAACCCAGGTATTCAATGTTCACGATCTCTTGGGTTAATGAATTTTCATGTTTAGATACGGTTTTAACAATAGGCACGGATGTTTCTATATCTTTTAGTCCAACTAATGGTCCTTTGCAGGATGGCACGGGATTGTGGGATAATGCGTCAGCTATGATATTTGCTTTCCCAGGTAGATATCTTAACTTGGCTCCAAAGACCTGAATGAGTATATGCCGCCGAGTTCCTTTGCGACTCTGATTAAAGCCTTTGAAAAACTCGGTAATGGGACTTATAGTCAGTAAGGACTTTAAACAGGATAGCCGTAGATTATGAACTAAAATGTACTAGTGAGTTAACGATTCCATAGCCCTTCCTTGCCTATTACTGCATATTTACTTTCAGAGGGCTTTAGTTTATGTGAATAAAAAAGATATAGGAAAGAACTGTTTATCATATGCTGAAGCAGTACCCCTCTTACCCCTTGGTCTGAGGCGTCTGTTGCAATAAAAAAAAATTTTCTTATTTAAATCAGGGATTTTTAAGATAGGTGAGCTGCATAATTACAATTTTAAGATATCGAACGCCTGTTGATGCTTTTCAGACCATAATAAATTTACACCCTTCTTCGTAAGATCTGTTAAAGGAGCTGCTGTGATTGACGAATTACATATAAACTTACGATAGTAATACCCACTACAGCGCAAAAGTGCTGTATCCCCCTTTTACGTTAATAGGTACCGGAAAGTTATGAATAGCCAACACCTTACCATGGACTACTTTAAGACCTTGACTAGACACATGAAACCTAAATAAACATGTTCGGTTTTTAAAACTCACATTTAGATATTTTACTCTGAGATTATTTGTCTTAGTCTCTGTAGCACTAGCTCTAGTTTATGTGAATGTACTTCTAAGGTATTAGAAAAGATTACAAGACCAACCATATAGGCATGTAGGGTATCCCCTAAAAGTCTCCAAACACTATATTAATCATTCTGGTGAATGTAATTAAGGCGTAACGTAAACCGAAGGCATACGTAAAAATTGATAATGTCCCCTGAGTGTGCTGAAGGCAGTGTATGAGGTACACTCACAAAGCTAATGGTATCTGGTGAAAGCCTTTAAGTAAGTCCAAGCTGGTGAAAATTTATTCTGACCTAACAAAGATAAGATATCGTCGGTACATGGCACTGGAAAACGATCGGGAATCGTTTCCTTGTTTAAGCGACAGGAAATCTACTGAGATACGCCAAGTCCTGATCTTTTTTAGGCATGATGTTTAAAGGAAAATTATATGGGCTATTTGATTTCCTAATGGCTGCTATTACTAAAATTTTTTCAACTTCGTCATTTATCTCTATTTTGAAATTTCATTGGGAGTCTATACGAAAGTACGTATATAGCTTTATGTTTGTCCTTAGACAGTATTTTGCATTCAATGACATCCGTTTTTCCCCCAGAGATCACTCGCTAGTGGAGAAACATCTTGGTATTCAGATAAAAGATAAAAAAAAAAATTCTGCTGAATCACCTCTGCTTGAATGACTTTACGGATATTACTTTAGATAGAGTATAAGAGGATTCGTCCACAACTGGTCGGGCGTGAATAAATTTAGCGGCAATAAAAAATGCGATATTTATAACTTCCATATCCACGATATATATATATATATATATATATATATATATATATATATATATATATATATATATATATAAATAGGTTTTGTGGATTACTAGATTAACTTGTTCACTGTGAGTCAACAGTGTATGGTGGCTTTGTCCACGGAAATCGTTATATTTCAGAGTGTCGGGAAGGATTTAAATTTCAGATCCCAGTAAAGTCTTTTTACACGCACTAAGACATTCGAGGGTGCATGCGTCTCGAGATTTTGCGTGCAAACTGCGACTACGGGTGTGGGAGAATTCTGTTGGGTCGCTTGAACAATATCATGATTTTATGAGACAAGTGATTGGTTCCTCTATATAAGTTATTATTTGATTAACTGTCTCTTTTTGTCCAACACGGATTTTAATATGTTAGAAGGTTTATAGAATTTTCCTTTGATAAACACGCCGTATTTAGCAGGAGGTAAGCTAATGTTTTGTACACCCATAGACGGATATCTTGCAATTGCACTAGATACAGATCATTGGTTTTTTATAACTATAAAAGTATCTGTAAGCGTTCGCTTATCCACCCTGTACTGAATCTGCGTTACGCTACAACAATGAACTTGTTATTGCCAATTACTGAACCATACTTCGGACTTCTCAATAGGGAAGTTCGAACAACAAACGGTGAGTCCATAAATACAGGATATTACGTGGACTAGAGGAATAAAAACATGTAATGGCTATATTCTGATTTTTTACGGCACGTACAGTCGGGCGTAAATACCCACTACTTTATAATAACTTATTGTTATTAAAATTACGAGAACCTGCTCTGATTACTTGATACGGTCGTGTGATTCATAGGAAAATTCCTTTTTAATTCAAAAAGTATTTGGCATTAATGATCCAACATCGCTCTCCCCCTCCACTAAAGTCGCTTCTTATGTGGAATGTGCTTTGCTTCGAACACTCGGCAGTATTTAACTGACTCTGACCGTTATGCTAGATGGCACAGTAACCAAGTTTGCTTAAGCACGATTTGTTTGTTTCTGATTTTTAGGGCTACTGTTTACCTATTTCTTTTTATAATAATTAGGATTATTCTCTTTATTACCATTGGCAATGTATTGTGTGTTTTTTAGCATTATGTTGCTGTTACGTTACGTATAAAGCAACGAACGTAAGAATGACTTGGACTATCATGAATTGAGCAATCACTATTAAAACTAGTTATCTCTACTGCGTTATTATTAATTATATTTACTTGCTGTGGTTTACTTTCATTCTTTGCTAGAATTTGAAATAGTGAGGGATCCAGGTCAGCGCATTTAGACAAACTGATAAAAAGTTTTTACAGACATGTTATTCCTTGCAATCCAGCCGTATTTTTTATTTTTTTAAAAGTTAAGTTGAGTCATAGAGATTCAATTTTTTTAAGCATAACTCAAGGCTGAAACTGCGATCGGGACCTTGCAAAGGAGCCTTTATTGTCCTCACCCGAAATAATGTTACCTCTAATTTATCCAGATTTCTACGGGTGTTCCACTTGTTTTTGTGTGTTTTCTTATCACTACGGTCCTAATCTACCCTATCCATGCATCTGTATAAATACAGACGTCCACTGTGTAAGCGCATATTCAATGTTTAATATGATTTGTTACGCACGAATTAATAATCACCCAAATGATAAAATTAACACAGTATATGATTATGATATTTCAGGGGAACTTCTGGAAACAGTAACTCAAAGATAAAAACTCGCAGCAGCGAAATCCCAATGATGTAGATCATTCTGTAAAAAATGTAAGATTAAGAATGTCTCGTAACTTCAGCCACAGGAATAACGAAAATTCGACCTGCAAAGGAAACACTCAAAGTTACTCCAATGAATAAAAAAGATTGTACTTAGCTTGATATTGTGGGAAGTCATGGCGTTTCGATAACGATATGGCCTTGGCCCTCCTTCTCTGTTTAGCGGATGACCTGGTTTTGGCTTGAGTTTCCCCCGTGCGCGTTGTTCGTTTGTTGGATGATTCGAGTCCTTGAAGATCCGATGCCGCAGACGCTTCCGGTTTGTTTCTTGAAGTGCTGGAAACACTCAATTAACGATGATGTTTTCTTGAATGATTCTAATGAGAGACATCTCGAAGCTTGCGTTGCCGTAGGAAGCAGACACGTCAGGTTTGTTTCTTGAAGATATGCACTGCTGAAGTTGCTCACTAAACGATGATACTAAGTTGCTTGAAGAATCTCTTGCTTTCGTCGTCGTTGACTTCTGATATGATACATTATTCATTATTCTGGTTATTCTTCGGAAGACGTTGAAGAGTTCTTGTTGTAGCTGCCACCAATTTTAGGGCTGTTGCCTTTGTATAATAAGGCGCCCTGTGAGGTTATGTTAGACTTGCGATAATTTTACGCTAAGTCGGTTGGTTATGACTTCCATACTCATTGGAGTGTCTTGGGGTTTGATGATAACTTACAAAGTCAATATCTTCTTCGGTTTATGACGACGGAGATGTTTCTTACTCTTCTTCTTCCCAGCTTGTTCCCATTTTTATATGGGGTCGCCGTTTCGGATGAGCCGTTTCCATCTATTTCTATCCTGTGCTTCTGCCTCATCAATTCCCTTCTCTTGTAAGTCTCCTCTCACACAGTCCTTCCATCTCTTTCTTGGTCTCCCTCTCTTCTTTCTTCCTTGCACCTCCACCCCCATAGTATGTCTCCCAGCGTGGTCCTCATCTCTCCTCAACAGGTGTCCATACCATCTCAGCCTCCCCTCCTGCACTTTCTTTGATACTTTCACCACCTTAGTCGACCCCCTTATGTAGTCATTTTCTGATCCTATCCTCTCTTGTCACCCCAGACATCCACCTAAGCATTTTCATTTCTGCCACATCCATCTTCTTCTGCTCTGTTTTTCTCATGCTTGCTGTTTCCGTACCATACAGCATTGCTGTTCTTACCACTGTCTTGTTGAAATTTTCCCTTTAACCTAAGCGACACTCTTTTGTCACAAAGAACTCCAGAGGCCGCTCTCCAGTTGTTCCAGCCTGCCTGTACCCGATGTTTTACTTCTTCCATACTTCCTCCAGCGTTAACTAAGATCCCAATACTTAAACTTATCAACTCTCCTTATTTTGCTCTCCACCAAGCTGAATACTTTCTCTTTCATCCCCCCTTTCCCCCCACAGTGTGGTACACATATATTGTGTCTTAGATCTACTTATTCTCATTCCTCTGTCCTCCAGTACTTGTCTCCATCTTTCCAATTTCACTTCCAGATCTTCCCTGCTCTCTGCACACAGAACAATATCATCCGCATACAATATGTTCCATGGTACTGTCTCCCTTACTTCCTCTATTATAACATCCATCACTATGTTAAAGATAAATGGGTTCAGAGCCGACCCCTGGTGTAATCCTACTCTCACCTCAAAACCTTCTGTCTCCCCAACACTGCTCCTCACTCTGGTAAATACATTCCGGTACATCTCTTATAATCAATCGCACATACTTCTCTGGCACCATCTTCTCCCTCAGACTCCTCCATACCTCTTTGTCTCGGGACTCGGTCATAAGCCTTTTCAAGGTCAATGAATACCACATGTAGGTCCCTTGTCTTTCCCCGAATTTCTCCAATATTTGCCTCAGACAAAATATACCATCTGTTGTTCCCCTTCCCTTCATAAATCCCATCTGCTCTTTACCTATTTGTACTTCTTCTCTCAGTCTAGCATCTATCATCCTTTCCAGTATCTTCAAAGTGTGGGACATCAATTTAATGCCCCTATAATTACCACACTCTTGGACATCGCCTTTCCCTTTAAAAATTGGGATCAATATACTCCCATGCCACTCATTTGGTATCTTTTCCTGTTCAAGGATCTTTATCATAAGATCGTACAGTATATCCACTCCTTCATCTCCTAATGCTTTCCATGCCTCCACCGAAGTCATATCTGGTCCGGTTGCCTTCCCATTCTTCATCTTCTTCAGTGCATTTAGTACCTCTTGCCTAGAAACCTCATTACCATGCCAATGTTCACTTGCCCATCCTCTCTTATTAGTCTATTATTTTCTTCATTTAACAACTGTTCGAAATATTCTTTCCATCTCTTCACAATGTCTTCCTCCTTTCTAAGTACTACACCATCTTGATCCTTTATTTGTTTGATATGTGTAATATCTTTGGTGCTCTTATTTCTAGCCTTTGATAGCTTGATCATCTTCTTTAATCCTTCCTTTGTCCCCAGCTCATTATACACATCATCAAACGACTTTGCTTTAGCTTGGGCTACCACCTTTTTCACTTTGTTTTTCTCTCTGAACTATCTCTGTCTTCTACTGACTGTGACTCTTCCCATCTTTTCTTTGCCTCCTTGTTATCTTTTACTACTTTCTCAATGTCTTCATCCCAACACCAACTCTCCTTTTCTTCCCATATGATACCAGATGTCTCTCCTAGCAGCTCCTTTCCATACCTTCTTATTACTGCTGCATTTCGTGCCCACCATTCTTGAACATCTTCAATCCCTATATCAATATCCTCCAAAACCCTCCTCTTAAACTCTCTCTTCTTATCCCCTTCCTTCTCTAATTTGTACCATTTAATTTTCCTTATCCCTTTAGCTTTGGTTTTTCTTTCCCTTTTTAACTTTAAATACATACATAGCAGTCTGTGTTGGGGGGCTACATGGTCGCCTGGAATAACTTTGCAGTTTCTTGACCTCCACCAGATTTATCCTTTATACAAGAATATCTATCTGGGAGAATCTTCCCCCACTCCTATATGTTATTAGGTGTTCCCTTTTCTTATTAAAGAATGTGTTTACTATTGCCATGTCGAATGACACAGCAAAGTCCACTACACCCTCTCCTTCTGGGTTTCTCTCCCCAATTCCATGTTTCTAACTCATGATGATAATTTCTAAGTTCATTTAATCTCTTTCTGATGTGAGGTTTTTAGTAGAAAACACTGAGTACAAAAATACATCTATTCTTCTGAGATTGCATGATGAAATTTGTACAGGTCTACTAATGAGGATGGCTTGATAACTTCTGTTCTACAAGCAGACAGTAGCTCGAACATACGAACATACACACAGATTACAAGTCATGTAGGCTGCTTTAGCTATAGGTCACGGTGTTTATCTCAAGCTTGAACTAAAGTTTACAGAACAAATGAATAACCACAGGTGACGGCAACTAGACACTGACTGATTACAACACGTCATCTTAGTCTACTTTATCGTATACATCATCTTAGCCTACTTTATCGTATCTGGCCTGATCACATTCCTGCAAGCAAACTGGTTTTAATTAATCATAGTTTTTTAGTTTTTTTATATATGGAATAACATTCCATATATTCTGCTTATGTAACACTTACATATGTTGTGAATGACTAGTGAGGTATTTTCTAGTCTTATCTGGATGCTTAGCCTTGCCCACAGTCTGTTTCTTATTTTCTCTGATGGAATTGTTGCTTTTACCAGGGTGATTAAACCTCTGTTTTCATTTGTGTGTGGGGTTTTGTATACTGTGCATCCCTGAAATGAGAATTTGTTGGTTTCTCTAACAAGAGTCTCCTGTAGGAGGACAATGTCATGTTTTTCTACGAGCACCAGTGATTGCAGTGTGGCGTATTTTGAGTTGGCACTGTTTATGTTCCATTGAAGGATTCTTAGGGTTAAGTGTGTGCTGTTTACGTCGTTTAGGGTGTTGGGTTTTGGGTTTTGATTGTTTTGCCCCATTTTAGTTTATCAATGATACTGGTGTTTTCCTGAGATCTGGTGTAAAGTGTTGCTCTGGGAGTAAGTGGTGGAGAACTTGTGTTACTACAGATGCTATTTCTCTCCTAAGTTCATTCGCGTGTGAGGATGTAATTGTGACTGTTGATGGGGGCTCTGGGGCACTGCCCCGACTACCAGTACAGGTGCTACTCTCATGAACGGGGTGGGAGGAAGAGGGCATGGTGTGATGATAGGGTGGGGTGGGGAGGAGTGGCTGTTTTGGTGTGGAGTAAGGTAGGAAGGAAGTCGGCTTGGCTTTCTGGGATGGGCATGTTCGTCTGTGTGTATTGTGTGCCATTTGTGAGTCTGGGGTCTCGGCTGATGTAGGGGGTCATTGCTGTTGTTTCTGAATGGGTGGCTGGTGGTGTTGGGGATTTTGTGATTGTAGAGGTCCTGTTTTGTGTGTGTGTACTGGTGGTGTTGGGGTTTTTTGTGATTGTGGTGGTTCTGGTTTGTGTGTGTTATTGAGTTGATTGCTGCCATTGTCTGGCGAGATCTCTTTGGGGTTCTTGCTGTCTAGTAGGTGGTTGCGTTTGTGATGTGTATTGCGTGTGATTTGGTTGTTCTGTGCTCGGAGGGGTGGGGGGGAGGGGAGATCCTTTCATCTTCCAGATCCTTTTCAGTCTTTCCATGCAGCCTTTGTACCATGCATGGTGTCCTTTGTGGCAGTTGGGGAATCTGGCTGTAGTTGCTTCTTTCCTTTTGTGCCTATCGATGCAGTCCCTTGTTGGGTGTTTCCCACTGCATACGCCACATACAGGTTTGGCTGTGCACTCTTGTTGGTGGTGGCCAAATCTCTGGCATTTGAGACATCTTAAGGGTTCGGGCGTGAAAACTTCTGTGTAGTATTTGCCCTGTGTCGGGATGCCTACAACAGGGGGCCTTTTACTTGGAAAGTGACAAGGACCTTCTTAGAAGGTTCCTTTGCTTTGTTTAAGCATCTTTCTGCATGTAACACTCCTGGTAGCTTCTTAATGGGGTCCACTGGAGGGTTGTCGGGTATCCATATATTATGCCTTTTTCAGTTTTCTGTGTGGGTCTAGATACTGGAAGTTTTTGTCGTATTTGAGGATGTCTGCTGATTCCTGGTTTTTGGGTGTGATTATGAATTGTCTTCTGTTGTTAGGTTTGGCAATTATTTGTATGGGGGGGTGTTTGTTCTCAAGTTCCTGTATTGCTGCATATGTCATCTGATCGGGTAGTGGGGATTACTTTAAATTTGTGTAGTGGAGGGAATTCAGTTTAAGGATTGTGTATCTATTTGCTTGTTGTCTTGTGATATTGCAGGAGGTGTGTGTATGTGGTGTTTGGTGTGTTTCTCATTTTCCTTAGTTTCTTTCTGTTATGGGCTACCTAATATCCATCAATTCCTTGTGTTGATTCAGAGTGTGAGTTGTGTTCATGTTCATCAGAGCTGTCCAGGGAGGGGAATCGTTGGAGGGGTTGTTTATTTGCCTGTGAGGGGTTGTCATCTAGAGAGTATTCTTGGGGAGAGTGAATTCTTGGAGAGTTGTCGTCAGGGGTGCTGCCGCTCGATCTGGTCCGTCTTCTAGTCATTGTCATTGGTGTCTCGGAGGCTGATGGTTTGGTATGGGTGTCAGCATGATGGTGGGAGATGAGAGTGAGGAGCCATGTCTTTATATTTCAAGTAGAGATGGTTTGGGATATCTGTGAGGTGTGTGGTTATATGTGTGACTGTTGCCTGAAGGGCTTGGTTATCAATTAGAATGAGTTCTGGCTTATGGAAGGCGCCAGCCTATGTTTTCCCTATGCTACTTGCAATGTAGTATTGCGACAGTAGAACGTTTTGCCTCTTGAGTCTTGCTTCTATTAGAGTTTTAAAGACCACAACGGCTACCAAAATTTTTCACAAGAGAGACGGTGTTATTGTGGGAAGGTTATTTCTGTCGTTCATCACCAGACACACTACTGTGGCGCTCGCACAAGAGAATTCCCGAGATCTTCGAGGCGAGATCCACGACTTCGTCGAAGACCATCCGACCAATGAGAATGCAACTCTAGGTCCGAGCCTCTATAAATACCGCCCCACAGACTTTCTAGCTACAGTCTCTTCAAACGACTCGTCCGAAGATGACCTGCGAGAAGGTCGAAACGTCACATGATACCAGCTATACCAGCTATACCAGCACCAATACCAGCCCTTAAACCGAAGACGACCCCGGCCCCGAACTGAACTACGCCTACGGAATAATACCAGCACTGACGACGACCCCTGCTTGACCTGGACCTGATATCCTGTTCTAATAAAGATTAGCTTCAGCATTATAATTTTTTTAAAATTCCCAATATGAATATTGGTCAGTTACTCAGAAACATCGCTGAGCCTGAGAAGCGAATTGTAAGGAAAATAGAAAAACAATATATAAAAATCAACTCGCTTAATTCTGCCATTCTTTTTAACAGTATTTGCTTAAAGGAGGGTCTTCTACCAAATATTATTATTATTATTATTATTATTATTATTATTATTATTATTATTATTATTATTATTATTATTATTATTATTATTATTATTAAAACATATTTTCCGCTTATCTATGGAATTATGGGTCAGTTTCTGATTGAATTACTTGGGAAAATTTCATTATAATCGTTATATAGTTATTAATTCATAATCACTATGAAAATTGTGTAAAATTGTAAAATATATTACAATATGTAAATTATACAATATATTATTTCATGTAAGCATTTAAGTTTATTCATTTATTTCCCTCTGGAATTGTTGGTCAGTGTCTGGTTAAGTTTACATTGTAATAATGTCATTATAATCATTATACAGTCATTAATTTATAATCGTTATCAAAATTTCTGTTAAAATAAAATATACAAGAGTTAAAATTCTTTATAACTTATATTACCTTAACAAGCATTTTCATAATACTTAAAAATTAATTAGTGTATAATGATTATAATGTCATTATTCCCAAATTATTATACCGTCATTAATGTCTAATTCTTAGCAAATTCTTGTGTAAATATTAAAGTGTACTATATAGAAATTAACTTTTATTATTCTATACATGCATTTCGACTAGGACTAGACATTGGTGATAGTATAATGATTATAATGACATTATATCTAAGTCTTTATACAGTCATTAATGGCTAATCATTACAAAAATCCTTTTGAAATTATAAAATATATTAAGAATTTTAACTTTTATCATTTTACAAAAGAATTCCGATAATGATTAGACGTTAGTGACTGTATAATGATTACAATATCATTATTATAATGCAAATTTAACCATATACTGACCAACAATTCCTAAACTGAGTAAGAATGGGTCTAGTTAAATAAAGACATGATAAAAATAGCAATTTCTCAAAGCCATTTTGAGAACACAACTATTTTAAATCAGCTAAAATGTCTTATGTAGTCAATAATATTCACACAAAATGATAATAATAATTATAATAACGATTATTACTATAATAATGATGATATTGCTAACAATGAGAGCCTCATCTACGAAATTAACTGCAGAATTGGAAATGAAAATTTCATAACAAGTGCAAGAATTTTTGGAGCGACCTTTCAGTTTAGTTAGCCAATAAATTTCGTTTTCTATAATTCTATTTAGCTTCGTTCGTTTTCTTTAAAAAATAATAGCGTAAAACAAGTACGAATTTATAAAGATTAAACTTGATCCATTATTTCGATAATTTGATTGATTTTAGTCCTTTAGATAATTATATTTGATTATGTATGTGGTAATTTATATATTAAATAAATATCATGCCTATGGATATGAATAAACGTATAGATTTTTAAGGGTTCTGTGTTAACTCTTCTTTTAAACTTATAATAAATACACTAGTATACTGTTTTTTTTTTTCAACGTTACCTTCTATATATTCTTTTAAACTTATAATAAATATACTAGTATATTGTTTTTTTTCAACGTTACCTTCTGCATATGTAATTACCGGTTTAATAATATTTATATATTTGTTAATTCTATATTTAAGCATTTTCACAAAAGCCATTATGAATACTTTTTTGTATGTGTGTTTTTGAGATTTTTTTAAAAAAAGACCTATGTTTCTAATCCTGTTCCAAAAGCTTTACTGGTGCAAGTTCATCTTTATATTATATTTGTTCTTATTTTATTTACACTTTCTATTTTTTTTTTAAATATAATTAGGCTCTATGTTTTTAGTAGAATTTCAACTAATTTCAGCATTTGTTATATTGCAAAAAATGCAATATTTTACAAGTGTTTATGTTGCTTTTCGAGGCACAAAATAGGCCTACCTCCATTACATACTCAATGTTAAGGCAATGAAAACTATTTCTGAAAATTATTCCTGAAAATATATTCGTGGATTTTCTGAAACAATTTCTGAAAAGGATAATGTAGAAATATATGCGTGGATATTTTAACCAATTTCAGCATCACTTTATTGTAATAAACTGGTAATATTTTACAAATTTATCTAGTTTTTTGACATCCAAAATACAAAACATAACCATTAAAGCAATATACAGAAATACTAAACTCCCTACATATAGGAAAGAAGAAGAAAAAGCTAAAAAAAGGAGAAATAAAAAAAATAAACTTTCGTAAAAAGAGGAGCCGTTATATAACTACAAAAACCCCACATTTAAACTATGGTAAAATTAGAGTGATTATGTGATTTTAATTACGAAATATAATACATAAAGCATAAAAAACAAATAATATACTAAGTATATAAAAAGGAGGGAAAAATAAGCTAAAAAATGAGAAGATATCTGAATAAAAATGATGAACTCCTAAGGAAGTTACGATCGAGATACTAAAGATTTGAACTAAAAAAAACTATATTTAAAGAAGATAATCAGAGCAATTGAACAATTTTCAATTAGAGAATACGATAAATAAAAAGCAATTAAATAGAAATAAAGCACATGATAGATTAAAAATAAGTTCATCTCGTTCGTGACGTCACCAGCCTGTTATGACGTCCATTCAAAATGTCATGGACTATCTTTTGTTTACGTAGGAAGGAACAGGTAAATATTATTCATAAATAAAATGGCTATTAAACCATATATGATTATGAATTAAGAAATTTAATTGATTTGAATATTTTATGTTAATTTTTATTATTTGAATAAATAAAAATTGTTTACCAAATTATCAGACAATTGTTAGAATATGACTTATTAGCGATGATTAAAGGAATAATTAAGTAAATAATTATAAAAACAAAACCTGCAATTATGAAGAGAAATGATTATATTTATCATCTAGAAAATAATCATAAGAAATTGTCATGAGCAATGCAATTATATAATATGAAAGTTATTAAGACGTGATTATCAATTATTGGACAATTATCGTCAGGATAATTATTATTAATGGGAATTTTGACTCGTGTAATCGGAAACATGGATTTGAAAATAATGGGAAATTGTTTTAAAATTCTCCAAATCAAATAGAAAAGAAATTACATATATTCATGAAATACATTGTATAGATAAAATGAAATTCATTATTCGTTATAATCCATTTTGCTTTAGTTCTCTCTCTCTCTCTCTCTCTCTCTCTCATTCTCTCTCTCTCTCTCTCTCTGGTTTTATGCTTTTCATATTACCATTGACGTCAGCCATTAAATATCACTATAACTTCTCTCTCTCTCTCTCCTCTCTCTCTCTCTCTCTCTCTCTCTCTGTGGTTTTAATGATTTTCAAATTACCATGACGCCAGTCATTAAATATCACTGTAACGTCTCTCTCTCTCTCTCCCTCTCTCTCCTTCCCCACTATATACGAAACCGAAAAATGAAATATTGGATAAGTTAAGAATTAATCGGGTATAAGGTAAAACTCTTATCTGGAACAAGAGGTAATTACCCTTACCTGCTTTGTAAGAAACTGCCGAAAAAGCCCCATTTGTATAAGTGGTCTATAACATCGCCCAATAATCTTATTTATTTCTCAATTTAACCGGTTTCGTACAACTATATCGGTGTATGATCAGACGAAATAGTCTACTATAATAATTTAAAATGAGAGAGAGAGAGAGAGAGAGAGAGAGAGAGAGAGAGAGTTACAAGTATTAGGATGTCTCAAAGACTTATTAGTCCATCCTAAGAGGAGACATCGCGTGCTCACTTATCTCTTGGAGCAGGTTTTACTGTGCATTCACAGTGTCCTCCTAATGGTTTTGTCTAGCTTTCTTTTAAACTCTTCCTCACTGTTGCTGTTTACAACTTCTGGTGGCAGTTTATTCCACGTGTCACATATCTTGTATTTGAAGAATTTCCCACAATTGTATGTGTTGTATCTCTTCAGTTCTAGTTTCCATTCATTATTTCTTCAAATTTGGCAATTCTGCTAGCTAAGCCTACATCAATGTCATTAATGTAAATAAAAAACAAGAGAGGGCCAAGGATGAACCCTGGGGAACTCCGCCTGTTACATCTGCCCATGCTGATTCTTGAGAGAGAGAGAGAGAGAGAGAGAGAGAGAGAGAGAGAGAGAGAGAGAGCGTTATAAACCATTCTAATGCTTGATTTCTCCGTGAGCAGAGAGAGAGAGAGAGAGAGAGAGAGAGAGAGAGAGAGAGAGAGAGAGAGAGAGAGAGAGAGAGAGAGAATACGATTTAGTCCAAGAGGGTCTCCCCTGTACTTTGATATATATAACTGTTCTTGAGACCCTTATTCAGCTTATATATTCTTCCTTTAGACGTGTCTTCATAAAGAATAGGGAAAAAGGAACATGCCATTCTACGTAGAATGATCCTTCACTCTGCAGAATATTCTGTATTGAAATTGAGCTGACAATGGAAATAGGAATACGAAAAATACACAGAAAATATTCTATAAATCAACTAATGAAACCTTTCTACAAGAAGATAGAGACAAGTTTCTCTACAGAATGAACTACAGGAATAATGCAATTTGTTTCAGACCTACTCAAAACCAGTTTTGTAGAGAATCGAGACTTTTTCTCGACTACAAAGAGACTATTCTACAAATTCTAATTAATACCTTTCTACACGAAGATAGAGATAAAGCCAAGTTCTACAGAATAAAGTACAGGACCATTCTGTAGAGAATCGAGCATGCTTATTCTCAACCTATTCTCACCTACGAACTACACAATAATCCCACTCACAATACGAACAGGTGTCAATTGAATTTATTTTATTTATTACTAACAGGTGTCTTTTCCCCGACAGGGCAACAGAGGCGAGTATGATCATGACATGTGTTTTGTTATACGTCGCATCCTCAGTCCAGGTGTTACAGACGGACGGAACGGACGTCCGGGAGAGTCTGTAGTTTGTGCAGTTTCTGTAGAAGTGAGAGAATTAGTGTTTAGACGTGAAGGTCTCTTGTGTAGAAGTTCTGCTGCTGTTTCGAGAAAGGTATGTTATCAATAAGCAGTTATCTTTCTTATAGAGAGAGAGTTCTTCGAATGGTTTCATTTCGGTGGGGGTGAGGATTACCTCGACGAGGGCCTCTAGATTTAGATTATGTGTTGGTACACATATTGAAAGAGTACTGCTCTCTCCCTCTCCCCTCTCCCTCCCCCCTCTCTCTCTCTCTCTGCTACATCTCTCTCTCTCGTCTCTCTCTCTCTCTCTCTCTCTCTCTCTATCAATTGGTTGTCAGGTTTATAGAGTATGTTGATAAGAGAGACCTTACAGACCTTACATCTTGTTCGGGTTGCCCCAGGTCCCTCAGTCTGAGGCACCTCTGATGTCTACAGAGAATTACTAATGCATATTCCGGTATATTTTGCATCTTCCAATCTTGGATGGTCTGGGATGCAGCTTAGATATTTGTCGAGCTTATTCTTAAACACATCTATGCTCACTCCCGATATGTTCCTCAGAAGAGCTGGCAACGCATTGAATAGGCGCGTGCATTGTCGATACTGGTGCGTAGTGGATTAATGTCCTGTGTGCTTTCCTTAGTTTTCCTGGTATAGTTTTGGGCACTATTAATCTACCTCTGCTTGCTCTTTCTGACATTTTAGCTCCATGATGTTTTCGGCAATTCCTTCTATCTGTTTCCATGCCTGAATTATCATGTAGCATTCTCTTCTCCTTTCTAGACTATATAATTTTAAAAATTGTAGTCTTTCCCAGTAGTCAAGATCCTTAACTTCTTCTATTCTAGCTGTAAAGGACCTTTGCACACTCTATTTGTGCAATATCCTTTTGGTAGTGTGGGTACCATATTATATTGCAATATTCAAGTGGACTACGTACATACATTTTTATAAAGCATAATCATGTGTTCAGCTTTTCTTGTTTTGAAGTGCAGTAGCAGCATTCCCAATTTTGCTTTGCATTTTGCCAATAGAATTGCTATTTGATCATTGCATAACATGTTCCTATTCATCATCACACCAAGGTCTTTAACTGCTTCCTTATTAGTGATTGTCTCGTTATTAGTTCCCCTATATGCATATATTAGCTTTCCCTCTTTTTTATCTCCATAATTTATATATTCAAATTTATCCGAGTTAAATACCATCCTATTTACCTCTGCCCAATCATATACTTTGTTAAGGTCTCTTTGTAACGTGTTCCTATCTTCATCACAAGTAATTTCTCTACTTATTCTTGTGTCATCGGCGAAACTACTCACTACCGAGTCCTTAACCACACAGCAATGCAGCTAACACCGTACCTTGTGGCACACCGGATATTACCTTAGTTTCATTCGATTTCTTTCATCGTTTGCAATAACTAAGTTTCTGTTGTGTAAAAATTCTTATCCATCTTCCTACTTTGTCCACTATATTATGTTTTCTAATTTTCTTCGTTAATATATTATGGTCTACCTTGTCAAAAGCTTTTGCAAAGTCTAGATAAACCACACCTGTTTCTTTTCCATTTATCATATTTTATATATGTTCTCAAGGTGGACTAACAGTTGGGTCTGTGTACTTTTTCCGTGTACAAAACCATGTTGTCCTATATTAAACGAATTATTTTTTTATTAAATGTCTCATAATATTTTTCTTCATTACCCTTTCAGACACTTTCATAATATGTGATGTTTGACTCAACAGGCCTATAATTACTTGTCTCTAGTCTTGATCCACTTTTGAAAGTAGGGGTAATATATGCTAATTTATGCTCATCATAAATCTTGCCTGTATCTACACTTTGCCTTAATAATATTGCAAGCGCCTTTGCGATAGAATGAACTACTTTCTTTAACAAAATGGCAGGGACACCATCTGGTCCAGCTGCTGATGCATTTTTAATTTCATTAATAGCCTGCACACTATCTTCATTATCAATTCTAGGGGTAAATTCTCTCTTATATCTTTCTGCTAATATGTTGCATATTTCCTTTTTTTCATTCATTAATTTCCCTTCATTTCCTAGAGGGTATATTTCTATTCTTCTTTATTCATCTTTTTTGCATATGAGTAATAGTTTGGGGTTTTGCTTAATATTTACTAGGGCTTTTTTCTTCCAAGTCCCGTTTTTCATTTCTTTTTGATTGTATAAATCTTTTGTTCTGCATTTTCTATCTTACTTTTAAATTCCATAACTTTCCATGCATTCTTTTTTTTTGCAAGACCTTTTTTCCACTTTCTGATTTTCTGGAACAAGATCCTTCTGTCTCTTGGTATGCATGGCTGATGTTTGCTTTTCTTCGTCGGTATATATTTATCCACTATTTTCTCTAATATTTTATATAATATATCCGTATTTACCTGTTGTTACGGACCGAGGGAGAGGTCCGCTCCAAGTTCGTTATAATGATAAACAAAAAGAATTCAACACCAACAGTTGAAACTGTGGATACGAATATAGAAAGAACTACTAACATAACAAAGGTTTATTTACAAGCTTACTAACAAGATAAATGCAGAATGGTGTCTCCTATTAACATAAAAAGGTAAATCTTACACTGCATGAACTGGGGGAACAGTAAGGTAATGAAAGTACTTGTCAACCAGTTTAGCAACTCGAAACGATGACTTCACAAAAGGAGAACTCTAATTGTAGACGCCTTCTTGCCTCCGTATTGCAGAAAATAATTCTACTCGTGATGCTTGAATGGCAGGAACACCCCAAAACCTCTAGCAGAACGTTTCTTCTCTGAAGCCTTGCTCAACGTCGAAATAACTCGGTCGTCCACTCCTGAAGACGACTTGACCAGAATTCGACCAATTCCCGAGTGTCTTTTTCTCTTTGATTCTTCGTCCTTCTTCTTCTCTTATCTCACTGTGATGATCTCTACTGCTGATCTCTCACTGATAATGTGATCTGTGGCTCTTACTGATGATCTCTTACTCTGTGACTAACTGATGATCTGCCTTCTCCTACTCGTCCGTCGTATTTATACGGCATTCTGGGGGCGGGGCCTACAGCGAACGTCACAGACTCCCGAGATTACTGGAACGATTTTAGAAGTTTTCTCAGCGAAGTATTGCATCAAAAGTTGCAGCGTTTGCCACGACACTTCGGCACGTGTTGCGCTCCACAACATGCCCGACGATTCCAGAACAACCGCAAGAACAGGCGCCTCCCACACGGGCACGAATGCCTCTTTGCTGCAGACCTCGAAGATGCATTTTCCTTTCCTTTATCTCGTAATTATTTGCTATGAAGCGCTTACCATGACACGTCCCCCCAAGAAGAGAAAAAAATGTAATCAACTGATTTTATTTTTTTCCAAAGAGAAACGAGAATTAAACAGCAGGGGAACAATTCTGCATAAAGCTTTAATACTTATCCACTCACTCAACCACTCGTGCCAAAATAGAAAACGGTCATTAGGCTACTCATTCTGAAAACTCTAGTGAGGCTCTATTAGCTATCACATTATCCTTCCCTCTTAATTTCTCCGTTTTCTGAACTCCGATAAAAACTTAGAAATACTAAAACACCTCTTGTGTTTTTCTCAAAACTAATTCCTCTTCGTAACACCATTACACAGGCGGAGGCCATGGCATGGGGCGTTCTTTATAATTCTGAAGCAAATTTACATTCATTGACTTTGCTCTACTCTTACCCATGTTAATTCCATTATGTATATTTCCCCTCTCCTCTAATACTGAAAAAGGACCTTCCAACTTATAAGGTAAAGAGAGACCTTTCTGGACTAGTACTAAAACTTTATCTCTTACGCGGAAATTTGTCTCTTTCGCTCTAAGATCATGTTTCCGTTTAGTCCCCCCTTGACTCCCGTTCTCCTTCGCTAGTTGCCAACCATCTCTTAAATTGTTTTTATAATACTCAAGATTAGTTATGTAATCTTCTCTACCCTTACTTCTAGACAAAGCTCCGACCATATTGATAAATACATTCTCAAAAGATTCGCCTACTGAAGGAATATTACACAACGGAACTCTGGGAATTACTTGAATCAGTTTCCCGGCAATTTGATATTCATGACAGCTTAAAACATACCTCTTCACGTCACTTCTCATTTTAGGCCAAAAGTACGCCCTACTAATAGACCTGAAAGTTTTATTTACTCCTAAATGTCCTTGCTCATCATGTGCTAACTTCAAACTAGCTCACAAAGCTTCCTAGGAACCACTAATTGTTCTGTGATTTCCCCTTTACTACCTGACTTAGGACTAACATAATGGCACAAAACTTTGTCCTTTAAACAAAAAGTTTCCTTACACATATCATCGAGATCATCATCCAGCTCACATTAAAAAATTCGGGTTAGTGTCTCATCCTCTCTTTGCAACTTGACTAGCGCATCCATGCCTAATTCATCACCATAACTAGAACTAGATACTGGTACATTTACTACGTTACTCTCGACAGCTACACCTTCGGCTTGGCTATCACTGTCAACATCGATAGAGTCCGGTCTCTCAGCCACACTCATGCCAAGATTAACCTCGCCACCTCTATCACACTCGTTCGAATCCACGAACTCACTCACGTTCGAATCCACGAACTCACTCTCGTTCGAATCCACGAACTCACTCTCGTTCGAATCCACGAACAAATTATGACTGTAGTCTATGTCTGTATCTAAACCCGACCTAGTTACTACCATTTCAGGCACTGGAATATCCCTCACAACAGGATTCACATTCTTGGATAAAGCTAAGTCATTACCGACAATAATGTCAACGCCATCAACGGGCAAACTGTCAACTACTGCAAGTTTCACTTCTCCTGACACTACCTGACTTTCTAAATTCAACTTCAACAAAGGACAAAGAACACAAGTGTTAGGAAATCCACCTAACATGACTTTTTCTTCCATGTTGATTTCTGCCCTGTTCGGCACACTCTTTCTCCTAATCAGTGAGACAGCAGCTCCTCTGTCTCGAAGCAAGACTACTTCTCTCAAATCTACTCCTCCAAGATAGGAAACTACGTCTTCTGTCAGAAATTCACCAAAATATTTCCTACTTTCTCTCATCACATCATTCCTAATTGACGAAAGGTTAATTAGCGATACTAGTTTCTTACCATCCTTCCTTTCCACTGCATAATTTCTTGCTAAATGCCCTTTCCCATTACATCGGAAACAAAATAATTCTGAGCGACTTAGATGCAATTCTACTCTTACAAACCTTAGACGTATGACCTGGTTTTCTGCATGTATAACAGGATAGTCACTTTTACTCGCATTGCTATTACTAGGACTGAAACCTTTACTGGTTTGTACTCTACCAGACGAAGTCCTTACCGACAATAATGTCAACGCCATCAACGGGCAAACTGTCAACTACTGCAAGTTCACTTCTCCTGACACTACCTGACTTTCTAAATTCAACTTCAACAAAAGGACAAAGAACACAAGTGTTAGGAAATTCACCTAACATGACTTTTTCTTCCATGTTGATTTCTGCCCTGTTCGGCACACTCTCTCTCCTAATCAGTGAGACAGCAGCTCCTGTGTCTCGAAGCAAGAGAAGCAAGACCACTTCTCTCGAATCTACTCCTCCAAGAGAGGAAACTATGCCTTCTGACAGAAATTCACCAAATATTTCCTAGTTTCTCTCATCACATCATTCCTACTTGACGAAAGGTTAACTAGTAATACTGGTTTCTTACCATTCTTCCTTTCTACTACACAATTTCTCACTAAATGCCCTTTCCCATTACATCGGAAACAAAATAATTCTGAGCGACTAGATGCCATTCTACTCTTACAAACCTTAGACGTATGACCTGGTTTTCTGCATGTATAACAGGAATAGTCACTTTTACTCGCATTGCTATTACTAGGAACTGAAACCTTTACTGGTTTGTACTCTACCAGACGAAGGATCATTTCGTTTCTTACTAACACTCAAATTATGAGTTCGACTATATTCGTCAGCTAACCTAGTTGCTCCTGCAAAAGATACTTCTCGTCTATCCTCTATATAAAGCTTAATCTCAGGGGCTGCGTTATCTTTGAAGTTTTCTAACAACACTAAGTTCTTCAAACCATCAAAATCACCAACTTTAGCAGAAGTTAACCAATCAAAAAAACAGCCTTTCTAACTTCTTACCACCGTATTCTACATACGTAATATTTTCATCCTTTCTCAAATTTCTAAATTTCTTACGGTACGCCTCCGGTACTAGCCTGTACGCGCTAAGAACAGTTTCTTTCACAATATCATAATCATTACATTCCTCCTTAGACATGCAACTATACACAGTAAGTGCCCTACCACTCAAGACTGACCTGGAAATATAAAGTCCACATTTCTTTAGGAGAACCTACTCTTTCCATTAGCTTCTCAAAACACATGAAATATTTCGTTACATCTTCCTCATCAAACTTTGGTACTAATTTCAGCACTGCACTCATACCTAACGTATCAGCTCCGTTTTCGTTTTCGCCTGTCCGACTGTTACGAGTACTTTCCCTTAACCGAGCAATTTCCAACTCATGCATACGTTCTTTCTCTCTTTCTTCCTGCTGCATTACCAACATTTCTCTCTCTTGCTGCATTTTCATTACTTCTCTCTCTTTCTCTTGCTGCATTTTCATTACTCCTCTCTCAGCCGCTCTTTCATCTCTCTCATACTATTCTCTTTTTTTCTTCTCAACATACTCACGGAGATCATTCCCCTCTAGACCTAGAAGCTTACCCGACTCAATAAACTCTTTCCACCATCTCACTTATTCTGGTTCTTTCTATATTCTCCCTGTTTCAATCTATTATGGTGTTGAAATATTCTAAGCAGGTCGCCACAATGTTATGGACCGAGAGAGAGGTCCGCTCCAAGTTTGTTATAATGATAAACAAAAAGAATTCAACACCAACAGTTGAAACTGGGGATACGAATATAGAAAGAAACACTAACACAACAAAGGTTTATCTACAAGCTTACTAACAAGATAAAAGCAGAATGGTGTCTCCTATTTACATAAAAAAGGTAAATCTTACACTGCATGAACTGGGGGAACAGTGAGGTAATAAAAGTACTTGCCGAAGTTTAGCAACTCGAAACAATGGCTTCACAAAAGGAGAACTCTAATTGTAGATGCCTTCTTGCCTCCGTATTGCAGAAAATAATGTCTACTCTTGATGCTTGAAGGGCAGGAACTCTCCAAAACCCCTAGCAGAACGTTTCTTCTCTGAAGCCTTGCTCAACGTCGAAATAACTCGGTCGTCCACTCCTGAAGACGACTTGACCAGAATTCGACAATTCCCGAGTGCTTTTTCTCTTTGATTCTTCGTCCTTCTTCTTCCCTTATCTCACTCTGATGATCTCTGCTGCTGATCTCTCACTGATAATCTGATCTGTGGCTCTTACTGATGATCTCTTACTCTGTGACTAACTGATGAGCTGCCTTCTCCTACTTCATCCGTCGTAATTTATATGGCATTCGGGGGGACCAGGCGGGGGCCTATGGCGAACATCACAGACTCCCGAGATTACTGGAACTGATTTAGAAGTTTCTCAGCGAAGTATTGCATCAAAAGTCGCGGTGTTTCTCACGACACTTCGGCGCTTGTTACGCTCCCCCAACACGCCCGACGATTCCAGAACACCGCGAGAACAGGCGCCTCACACACGGGCGCGAATGCCTCTTTGCTGCAGACCTCGAAGATGCATTTTCCTTTCCTTTATCTCGTAATTATTTGCTATGAAGCGCTTACCACGACCCCTGTAAATCATCAATTACGAATATGTTATCCTAATCTTTGTTTAATTCTTCATTTATTTCTGACCATTTTATATTCTTACTATAGAAATTGTATTTTTCATATCCTTCCCACTTTTTCATCTCTTGCTTATCTCTGTTTTCACTTGCTTTGTAACGGACTGAGAGAGAGAGAGAGAGAGAGAGAGAGAGAGAGAGAGAGAGAGAGTTCTCAAATGCAATGCCTTGATTAACCAGGCTCTCAAAGGTGTTCTTACCATACAAATTATAACCTTTCCTGATGCAATTTACTTTAAATTGCCTGAGAGCTAAAATATCTTTGTAGAAACTTAAAAATCAGTTATGATTATCATTATTTTGGGAGAATTGTGGCGAGACACCTGTAGACTTTTACAGTCTCTCGTGAGAGCACTTGAGGAGGTGACCTCTCCAACTGATGTAGATCAGCAAAGTGTCAGTGGGATTAGTCAGGACTGGAGTCCAGACCTTGCCCAGGCAACTTACCTGAAACATATCTAAGGCTTGCAGTTGGAAAAGTCTCGAGAACTGACAATTTGGAAGACTGCAATTGATGTCGTCAGATACTCTAAGGATTAATGGCACTGTTACTCTTGGTATTACTGGCACTGTTGGGAGTTATAAGATGATTATAGGGTGGACTATAGGGGCTGGGTGGGACGGATTTATGGGGGTGGGGGGAAGAGAAGACGAGACAGAGTTTTAAAATCTAGTAGATGCAGGAATGGATTATGGAACCTACTGTATATTTTCATTGGTGCTCAAAGTAATGCTATGTCCCTATTATTCAGATATAGCTCCTTAATTAAAATTTCACTACCATACTGTAGATTTTCACTTGTAACGTAATCAACTCAAGGTAATTTTGCATAATCTATTTCAATTATGTTTCAATAATTCCTTCCCCAAGCAATTTCAGCCTCAAATTGACGTCATAAAATCATCTGGGAGTAGCAGCAATATAGAACAAGAACAAAAGACAGAGTAGCGTAGATTGAGTGATATTTACCAGAGAGCCATCTGCGTAGGCTTGCGCAATGGCTGATTTCCCGAATGCAGAAAACAAATGGGTATTTTGCCGTTGTAAAACCGAGGAAATCATTAAATCTCTCCGCCACAAACACCTGTTTACTGATTACAAAGCAGAATCACTTTGAAATTTATTTTTCTCTGGCGAGAAATCGGGTCACGTAGAGATCAACACCTGTTTCCTTTGGAAACGTGGAAGTGGCAGATATGAAATGAGAAAAGAGGGAAGTAGGAAATAGTGTTTGGCATCAGATTTATCTTGGAGTAACATGTACGTGACCTGCCTAGCTTAAACTATCTTAGATTTGGAGCCACAGAGACCATGGGCTAAGTTCATTCTTAGCATTTGATCTTGGGATGAAGTTGCTAGTATTTTCTTGCCTATATTTTCCCAGGTAACTTTTCAGGTAACCAATTACCGGCAAAGGGCTCTAAAGGATCCTGAGCACTAAAGTACATGATAGTCCTAAGTGCTTTCTACAATAGCACTTAACCTTGGCAGGACGTTGCCAGCACCTCCTTACCAGATTAGCCATAGGTTTAGGGTACACGATGGGCCTATATACCTCTTACGGAAGACATCTTTACCAGGCAGTCCCTCCTATGACAAAAATTTCCACAGGTGATAAAGCAATGACGCGTGAATCACCTTCATTTCATCAGATCAAATAATTTCAGAGGGAGAACTATGAACACCTGTATAGGGGTCTATTATCTTTCCAGTCAGCAGAATAGGTTATATGTCAGTTTATAATAAAGGGAAGAAAAAAAAAAGTTTTGTTGTGTCCTTGAAGGTAAAAATGTTCAATAGAATATTGTTATTTTCACGGAGAATTGATGATTTTTACGTATATTTTTTCATGCAACTTTCAAATCCTGTATATAGTTTAGTAGGACAAGACCTAAGATTGACAAATCATGTCTATAATAAAAGAGAGAAACCAAATTAGTTCTCGCTGTGGTCGGGAGGGTAGAAATATTTAATACATTATTGTTTTTTAGAGAGTTGGTGATTTCATATTATATTTATAACCGAGCAAATTAATCATTCGGTACTGGTTAATCAAAACTAAAATAAGTGACAACTCTCTTATTCCCTTTAGTTGGCTGACTGTTCTCTCTCTGCAAACGATATCAAGCTAGGCTAATGAATTCTCGTAAATACAAAAATATGCTTTTTATTTCACAAACTATGGAACAAAGTGATTAGAAGACGTCACATTAATAACTAAGTCTGACCCACAAATATCTGTAAATTGTCATTCTAATCTCCTGAATTAGACTAAGTAATCACTCCCAAACTCCCAAATTATTAATTACTACATTTCAATAGTCAAGTCTTTTAGAGAATCCAATTCTCTAGTATAATGCCATGGGCCCATCTGAAACAAAGAGACATATCCATTATATTCCCCAACACATAATTAATGTCAAATAAATGTATACACATTACACTTCTCTCTTTTCAAAGGCAACTTTTCTTAAGTCCTTTTAAACGTGCCCTACCTTTTGATGGGTTTTTCTTGACCCCGTGTCCTCCTTGTCCTCTTAGGAGAGTGTGTCCTTTCTCCTCAGTGTTGAGCATTTGGACCCATCATTACAGGCACAAACACACGTACATATCCGGACACACCTTAAAATAAACCACATAGCAACTAGGATGTACAGATCCCAGCCTCACAATGCACAATCATCAAAACAATTCTTTAATTTCAGCAAGCTTCGAAGAAGGCTTGTCGCTAGGCTCTCTCTTGTCTCTAAGTCAAGAAAGCTGAAGTATTGCTATTCACCAACACATTTGCTTTCTCCTTTAATATATTTATCTTACAGCTATCAAATCTTCAAATTGTAATAAAAGGTAAAAACAAATTAGTTTCCCTGTGGCCTCCAAAATAGAAATGTTTAATACGATAGTCTGTGATTTTTTTTAAATTGCTGATATTTTTATTTGATATCTCCCATCCAGCTATCAACTCCTGTTCATAATTTTATATGGTAGAGCCAGATATGGGTGAATATGAACGATTTATCAGTCATCTTTTCTTAAATAGAAATAGGCCATTTTGCTCCAGGAGAGCTGAGTAACATGGAATACAATTGTAGTGACAAAAACATACAGACAGCTTTCAATCAGTGTTATAAAACAGGTTTAAAATCAGTTTCAATCTAGTCGCATTACATCTATCCTCTTTGACCTGAATGATTTCATGGCGTGCTTTGGATACGATCTGTTGTTCCACTGAACTCAATTATATAATGTATGTTTTAAAGTATTCAGTAGTTTTATTATTCGGAAACTGAATATATTGCAGTTTATCTAATCACTTGACCTGTTTTTTTAAGCTAATGGTCGTTTTGTTTCAGCTGTGCAACAGTTTTCTTTTGGGAGGGATAGAGAAAAGTTCAATATGTCCCAAGACTTGATTCTTTAGAAAATGTCACTGATAGCCGTTGAAACAAACTTCAAGGCTTCAATGTTGTTTGTAATGAAAAGCAACAAAAACGTTGAGAAAAGCAACTCAAATGATCACGTTGTTTCGACGCGAATGAAAAGTTGACAGAAGCCGAAAATGATTCCTTTGTCCTTGAACAATACTGACGAGATCTGAATCACGTTTTCTGTACAGTCTGCCATCCAATGACGGACATGAAGCTATCTTCAAGTCTGATCAGTAGCTGGATATGTGGCCCTGTGACTTTATCCACGCCAAGGAAGGAATAATGTTTACTTCTACATGTATTTCTCAACCTAGACTGTCCTAGAGTAATGAGGTGACAGATTCTGGCCGTTTCCTGGTAGGGTGTTCAGGCAAGGAAAATTAGATACAGTTAGCTCAAGTGTCCCTTCAGATCCAAAGAGGGTGTAAGGCTTGCGCCCTCATCTAGAAAAATCAAAGCTCTGAATAAAAGGCATCAAGAATGATCAACCGAGGTTCGTGTGAACGGCAGTGAAATCATTAATATGTATCAGGACACCCACTCGTATTGTCTCGACTTCCACACCTGTCTGGATCACAGGTGTAATGATTTCACAATGCACAGCTGGGTTTCAAAATCATTAGTTTTCTTAAGGTTTCGTATTTTAGCTCGACTGAAACATCCGACACTCAGTTCTCTCTCGCGTATCGATATGGTAGAACCTGGTTTCTTTGAACTTAGTGGCGTGTTATCAATTTGTTAACAACTCGTTCAACTCCAGGTTGTTCTCTTTTGAAATATTTTACATAGCAGTGTGTCAAAAACTTGTTGGCAACTTGTTTAACTCTAAGTTGTTTATTTTAAACTGTTTTAACTGGTTGTTAACATCTTCATTTTCAAGGTAAGTTTACTCCTTTGACTAATAGGTGAAAAGGTTTTTTCCAATCCATATGCCAAGATGAGGATGGTAGTTAGAGTCTATCCTGAGTTCTTGGAGAAAAGTCGCTGTTCAAATCTAGCAGAATTTATTATTATGTTGAATGAGATTGCTTTTTAAATAGAAATATATCTTATATTCATTGTTCTTTTTAAGATTTTATTGAGTTTTAATAAGTTCATACACAAAACTATTAGGCTGATGATAAATTCATAGATAATTTCAACTGTGAATTACGCCAATCTTGAAATCACTAAAGCAAATTATGAGTTTTCTTTCAAATTCAACAAAATATGCTTTTATATTTTTTCAGGACAGGCAATGGAATGTCCTGATGAAGGAGACACAAAGG
>NC_087223.1:15813266-15842158 GCF_015104395.2 Macrobrachium nipponense | reverse complement strand
CCTTTGTGTCTGCTTCATCAGGACACTTCATTGCCTGTCCTGAAAAAATATAAAAGCATATCTTGTTGAATTTGAAAGAAAACTCATCATTTGCTTTAGTGATTTGGGGCTGTACTGTAATTCACAGGTGGAATTGTCTATGAATTTATCATCAGCCTAATAGTTTTGTGTATGAACTTAATAAAGCTCAATAAAATCTTAATAAGAACACTGAATATAAGATATATTTCTATTTAAAAATCAACCTCATTCAACAAAATAATAAATTCTGCTAGATTTGAAAAGTAATTTTTCTCAAAGAACTCAGGATAGACTAACTACCATCCTCGTCTCGGCATATGGATTGGAAAAAACCTTTTCACCCATTAGTCAAAGGAGTAAACTTACCTTGAAAATGAAGATGTTAACAACCAGTTAAAACAGTTTAAAATAAACAACTTAGAGTTAAACAAGTTGCCAACAAGTTTTTGACACACTGCTATGTAAAATACTTCAAAAGAGAACAACCTGGAGTTGAATGAGTTGTTCACAAATTGTTAACACGCCACTAAGTTCAAAGAAACCAGGTTCTACCATATCGATACGCGAGAGAGAACTGAGTCTCGGGTGTTTCAGTCGAGCTAAAATACGAAACCTTATGAAAACTAATAATTTTGAAACCCACCTGTGTATTGTGAAATCATTACACCTGTGATCCAAACAGCTGTGGAAGTCGAGACAATACGAGTGGGTGTCCTGATACATATTAATGATTTCACTGCCGTTCACACGAACCTCGGTTGATCATTCTTGATGCCTTTTATTCAGAGCTTTGATTTTTCTAGATGAGGGCGCAAGCCTTACACCCTCTTTGGATCAGAAGGGACACTTGAGCTAACTGTATCTAGTTTTCCTTACCTGAACACCCAACCAGGAAACGGCCAGAATCTGTCACCTCATTACTCTAGGACAGTCTAGGTTGTGAAATACAGGTAGCAGTAAACATTACTTCTTCCTTGGCGTGGATAAAGTCACAGGGCCACATATCCAGCTACTGATCAGACTTGAAGATAGCTTCATGTCCGTCATTGGATGGCAGACTGTACAGAAAACGTGATTCAGATCTCGTCAGTATTGTTCAAGGACAAAGGAATCATTTTCGACTTCTGTCAACTTTTCATTCGCGTCGAAACAACGTGATCATTTGAGTTGCTTTTCTCGACGTTTTTGTTGTTTTTCATTACAAACAACAGTGAAGCCTTGAAGATTGTTTCAACAGCTATCAGTGAAATTTTCTAATGAATCAAGTCTTGGGACTTATTGAACTTTTCTCAATCCCAAAAAAGAAAACTGTTGCACAACTGAAACAAAACGACCATTAGCTTAAAAAAAACAGGTCAAGTGATTAGATAACTGCAATATATTCAGTTCCGAATAAAACTACTGAATACTTTAAAACATACATTATATAATTGAGTTCAGTGGAACAACAGATCGTATCCAAAGCACGCCATGAAATCATTCAGGTCAAAGAGGATAGATGTAATACGACTAGACTGAAAATTGATTTTAAACCTGTTTTATAACATTGATTGAAAGCTGTCTGTATGTTTTTGTCACTACAATTGTATTCCTTGTTACTCATCTCTTCCTGGATCAACTGGCCTATTTCTATTTAAGAAAAGATGACTGATAAATCGTTCATATTCACCCATGTCTGACTCTGCCATATAAAATTATGAACAGGAGTTGATAGCTGGATGGGAGATATAAAATAAAAATATCAGCAATTTAAAAAAAAAATCACAGCCTATCGTATTAAACATTTCTATTTTGGAGGCCACAGGGAAACTAATTTCATTTTACCTTTTATTATAATTTGAAGATTTGATAGCTGTAAGATAAATATATTAAAGGAGAAAGCAAATGTGTTGGTGAATAGCAATACTTCAGCTTTCTTGACTTAGAGACAAGAGAGAGCCTAGCGACAAGCCTTCTTTGAAGCTTGCTGAAATGAAAGAATTGTTTTGATGATTGTGCATTGTGAGGCTGGGGATCTGTACATCCTAGTTGCTATGTGGTTTTAAGGTGTGTCCGGATATGTACGTGTGTTTGTGCCTGTAATGATGGGTCCAACCGCCCAACACTGAGGAGAAAGGACACACTCTCCTGAGAGGACATGGAGGACCCGGGGTCAAGAAAAAACCATCAAAAGGTAGGGCACGTTTAAAAGGACTTAGGAAAAGTTGCCTTTGAAAAGAGAGAAGTGTAATGTGTATACATTTATTTGACATTAATTATGTGTTGGGGAATATAATGGACATGTCTCTTTGTTTCAGATGGGCCCATGGCATTATACTAGAGAATGGGATTCTCTAAAAGACTTGACTATTGAAATGTAGTAATTAATAATTTGGGAGTTTGGGAGTGATTACTTAGTCTAATTCAGGAGAATAGAATGACAATTTACAGATTTTTGTGGGTCAGACTTAGTTCTTAATGTGACATCTTCTAATCACTTTGTTCCATAGTTTGTAAAATAAAAAGCATATTTTTGTATTTACGAGAATTCATTAGCCTAGCTTGATATCGTTTGCAGAGAGAGACAGTCAGCAACTAAAGGTAAGAGAGTTGTCACTTATTTTAGTTTTGATTAACCAGTACCGAATGATTAATTTGCTCGGTTATAAATATAATATGAAATCACCAACTCTCTAAAAAACAATAATGTATTAAATATTTCTACCCTCCAGACCACAGCGAGAACTAATTTGCTCTCTCTCTTTTATTATAAACATGATTTGTCAATCTTAGGTCCTGTCCTACTAAACTATATAAAGGATTTGAAAGTTGCATGAAAAAATATACGTAAAAATCAGCAATTCTCTGTGAAAATAACAATATTCTATTGAACATTTTTACCTTCAAGGACACAACAAAACTAATTTTTTTTCTTTCCTTTATCATAAATTGACATATAACCTATTCTGCTGAATGGGAAAGATAATAGATCCCTATACAGGTGTTCATAGTTCTCCCTCTGAAATTATTTGATCTGATGAAATGAAGGTGATTCACGCGTCATTGCTTTATCACCTGTGGAAATTTTTGTCATAGGAGGGACTGCCTGGTAAAGATGTCTTCCGTAAGAGGTATATAGGCCTGTCATGTACCCAAAGCCTATGGCTAATTTAGAGAATTAACAGGTAACTTCATGCCAAGGTTAAGTTCTACTGTAGAAAGCACTTAGGACTATCATGTACTTTAGTGCTTAGGTTCCTTTAGAACCTTTGGCCGGTAATTGGTTTACCTGAAAAGTTACCTGGGAAAATATAGGCAAGAAAATGCTAGCAACTTCATCCCAAGATCAAATGCTAAGAATGAACTTAGCCCATGGTCTCTGTGGCTCCAAACCTGAGATAGTTTAAGCTAGGCAGGTCACGTACATGTTACTCCAAGATAAATCTGATGCCAAACACTATTTCCTACTTCCCTCTTTTCTCATTTCATGTCTGCCGCTTCCACGTTTGCAAAGGAAACAGGTGTTGGTCTCTACGTGACCCGATTTCTCGCCAGAGAAAAATGAATTTCTAAAGTGGTTCTGCTTTGTAATCAGTAAACAGGTGTTTGTGGCGGAGAGATTTAATGATTTCCTCGGTTTTACAACGGCAAAATACCCATTTGTTTTCTGCATTCGGGAAATCAGCCATTGCGCAAGCCTACGCAGATGGCTCTCTGGTAAATATCACTCAATCTACGCTACTCTGTCTTTTGTTCTTGTTCTATATTGCTGCTACTCCCAGATGATTTTATGACGTCAATTTGAGGCTGAAATTGCTTGGGGAAGGAATTATTGAAACATAATTGAAATAGATAATGCAAAATTACCTTGAGTTGATTAGGCTACAAGTGAAAATCTACAGTACGGTAGTGAAATTTTAATTAAGGAGCTATATCTGAATAATAGGGACATAGCATTACTTTGAGCACCAATGAAAATATACAGTAGGTTCCATAATCCATTCCTGCATCTACTAGATTTTAAAACTCTGTCTCGTCTTCTCTTCCCCCCACCCCCATAAATCCGTCCCACCCAGCCCCTATAGTCCACCCTATAATCATCTTATAACTCCCAACAGTGCCAGTAATACCAAGAGTAACAGTGCCATTAATCCTTAGAGTATCTGACGACATCAATTGCAGTCTTCCAAATTGTCAGTTCTCGAGACTTTGCCAACTGCAAGCCTTAGATATGTTTCAGGTAAGTTGCCTTGGCAAGGTCTGGACTCCAGTCCTGACTAATCCCACTGACACTTTGCTGATCTACATCAGTTGGAGAGGTCACCTCTTCAAGTGCTCTCACGAGAGACTGTAAAAGTCTACAGGTGTCTCGCCACAATTCTCCCAAAATAATGATAATCATAACTGATTTTTAAGTTTCTACAAAGATATTTCAGCTCTCAGGCAATTTAAAGTTCATTGCATCAGGAAAGGTTATAATTTGCATGGTAAGAACACCTTTGAGAGCCTGGTTAATTAAGGCATTGCATTTGAGAAGTCTCTCTCTCTCTCTCTCTCTCTCTCTCTCTCTCTCTCAGTCCGTTACAAAGCAAGTGAAAACAGAGAAAAGCAAGAGATGAAAAAGTGGGAAGGATATGAAAAATACAATTTCTATAGTAAGAATATAAAATGGTAAGAAATATATGAAGAATTAAAAAAAAATTAGGATAACATATTCGTAAGTGATGATATACAGGTGCCATGGTAAGCGCTTCATAGCAAAGAATTACGAGATAAAGGAAAGGAAAACGCATCTTCGAGGTCTGCAGCAAAGAGGCATTCGCGCCCGTGTGGGAGGCGCCTGTTCTCACTGTTGTTCTGGAATCATCGGGCGTGTTGTGGGGCGCAACACGCGCCGAAGTGTCGTGAGAAACGCCGCGACTTTTGATGCAATACTTCGTTGAGAAACTTCTAAATCGTTCCGGTAATCTCGGGAGTCTGTGACGTTTGCCGTAGGCCCCGCCCCCAGAATGCCGTATAAATACGACGGACGTGTAGGAGAAGGCAGATCATCAGTTAGTCACAGCAGTAAGAGATCATCAGTAAGAGCCAGATCAGATTATCAGTGAGAGATCAGCAGCAGAGATCATCAGAGTGAGATAAGAGAAGAAGAAGGACGAAGGATCAAAGAGAAAAAGGCACTCGGGAATTGGTTGAATTCTGGTCAAGTCGTCTTCAGGAGTGGACGACCGAGTTATTTCAACATTGAGCAAGGCTTCAGAGAAGAAACGTTCTGCTAGAGGTTTTGGGGAGTTCCTGCCCTTCAAGCATCAAGAGTAGACATTATTTTCTGCAATACGGAGGCAAGAAGGCGTCTACAATTAGAGTTCTCCTTTTGTGAAGCCATAGTTTCGAGTTGCTAAACTGGTCGGCAAGTACTTTCATTACCTCACTGTTCCCCCAGTTCATGCAGTTTAAGATTTATCTTTTTTATGTTAATAGGAGACACCATTCTGCATTCATCTTTGTTAGTAAGCTTGTAAATAAACCTTTGTTGTGTTAGTGTTTCTTTCTATATTCGTATCCCCAGTTTCAACTGTTGGTGTTGAATTCTTTTTGTTTATCATTATAACAAACTTGGAGCAGACCTCTCTGTCGGTCCGTAACAACAGGTAAATACGGATATATTATATAAAATATTAGAGAAAATAGTGGATAAATATGTACCGACGAAGAAAAGCAAACATCAGCCATGCATACCAAGAGACAGAAGGATCTTGTTCCAGTAAATCAGAAAGTGGAAAAGAGGTCTTGCAAAAGAAAAGAATGCATGGAAAGTGATGGAACTAAAAAGTAAGATAGAAAATGTAGAACAAAAGATTATACAATCAAAAGAAAAGGAAAAACGGGACTTGGAAGAAAAAAGCCCTAGTAAATATCAAGCAAAACCCCAAACTATTGTACTCATATGCAAAAAAGATGAATAAAAGAAGAATAGAAATAGGCCCTCTAGGAAATGAAGGGAAATTAATGAATGAAAAAAAGGAAATATTCAACATATTAGCAGAAAGATATAAGAGAGAATTTACCCCTAGAATAGATATTGAAGATAATGATACAGAAATAAGGGATGAAAAAAGTTAATATTTATCAGACATAGATATTAATGAAGTCGATAGTGTGCAGGCTATTAATGAAATTAAAAATGGATCAGCAGCTGGACCAGATGGTGTCCCTGCCATTTTGTTAAAGAAAGTAGTTCATTCTATCTCAAAGGCGCTTGCAATATTATTAAGGCAAAGTGTAGATACAGGCAAGATTTATGATGAGCATAAATTAGCATATATTACCCCTACTTTCAAAAGTGGATCTAGACTAGAGACAAGTAATTATAGGCCTGTTGAGTCAAACATCACATATTATGAAAGTGTAGGAAAGGGTAATGAAGAAAAATATTATGAGACATTTAATAAGAAAATAATTTCTTTAATATAGGACAACATGGTTTTGTACATGGACAAAGTACACAGACCCAACTGTTAGTCCACATTGAGAACATATATAAAAATATGATAAATGGAAAAGAAACAGGTGTGGTTTATCTAGACTTTGCAAAAGCTTTCGACAAGGTAGACCATAATATATTAACGAAGAAAATTAGAAAACATAATATAGTGGACAAAGTAGGAAGATGGATAAAAGAATTTTTACACAACAGAAAACATAGTTATTGCAAACGATGAGAAATCGAATGAAACTAAGGTAATATCCGGTGTGCCACGAGGTACGGTGTTAGCTGCATTGCTGTGTGGTTAAGGAGTCGGTAGTGAGTAGTTTCGCCGATGACACAAGAATAAGTAGAGAAATTACTTGTGATGAAGATAGGAACTCGCTACAAAGAGACCTTAACAAAATGTATGAATGGGCAGAGGTAAATAGGATGGTATTAACTCGGATGAATTTGAATATATAAATTATGGAGATAAAGAAGGAAAGGTAATATATGCTTTAAGGGGAACTAATAACGAGACAATCATTAATAAGGAAGCAATTAAAGACCTTGGCGTAATATTGAATAGGAAATTGTTATGCAATGATCAAATAGCAATTCTATTGGCAAAATGCAAAGCAAAATTGGGAATGCTGCTACTGCACTTCAAAACCAAGGAAAAGATGCCTGAACACCATGATTATTGCTTTATAAAACATATGTTCGTAGTCCACATGAATATTGCAATATGATATGGTACCCACACTACCAAAAGGATATTGCACAAATAGAGAGTGTGCAAAGGTCCTTTACAGCTAGAATAGAAGAAGTTAAGGATCTTGACTACTAGGAAAGACTACAATTTTTAAAATTATATAGTCTAGAAAGGAGAAGAGAACGCTACATGATAATTCTGGCATGGAAACAGATAGAAGGAATTGCCGAAAACATCATGGATCTAGAAATATTAAAAAGAGCAAGCAGAGGTAGATTAATAGTGCCCAAAACTATACCAGGAAAACTAAGGAAAGCACACAGGACATTAATCCACTACGCACCAGTATCGACAATGCAGCGCCTATTCAATGCGTTGCCAGCTCATCTGAGGAACATATCAGGAGTGAGCATAGATGTGTTTAAAAATAAGCTCGACAAATATCTAAGCTGCATCCCAGACCATCCAAGATTGGAAGATGCAAAATATACCGGAAGATGCATTGGCAATTCTCTGGTAGACATTAGAGGTGCCTCACACTGAGGGACCTGGGGCAACCCGAACAAGATGTAAGGTCTGTAAGGTCTCTCTTATCAACATACTCTATAAACCTGACAACCAATTGATAGAGACAGAGAGAGAGAGAGAGAGAAGAGAGAGAGAGAGAGAGAGAGAGAGAGAGAGCAGTACTTCAATATGTGTACCAACACATAATCTAAATCTAGAGGCCCTCGTCGAGGTAATCCTCACCCCCACCGAAATGAAACCATTCGAAGAACTCTCTCTCCCTCTTTAAATATAAGAAAGATAACTGCTTATTGATAACATACCTTTCTCGAAACAGCAGCAGAACTTCTACACAAGAGAACTTCCCCTCTAAACACTAATTATCTCACTTCTACAGAAACTGCACAAACTACAGACTCTCCCGGACGTCCGTTCCGTCCGTCTGTAACACCTGGACTGAGAATGCGACGTATAACAAAACACATGTCATGATTAATACTCGCCTCTGTTGCCCTGTCGGGGGAAAAGACACCTGTCAGTAATAAATAAAATAAATTCAATTGACACCTGTTCGTATTGTGGGTGAGATTATTGTGTAGTTCGTAGGTGAGAATAGGTTGAGAATAAGCATGCTCGATTCTCTACAGAATGGTCCTGTACTTTATTCTGTAGAATGGCTTATCTCTTATCTTCGTGTAGAAAGGTATTAATTAGAATTTGTAGAATAGTCTCTTTGTAGTCGAGAATAAGTCTCGATTCTCTACAAAACTGGTTTTGAGTAGGTCTGAAACAAATTGTATTATTCCTGTAGTTCATTCTGTAGAGAAACTTGTCTCTATCTTATTGTAGAAAGGTTTCATTAGTTGATTTATAGAATATTTTCTGTGTATTTTTCGTATTCCTATTTCCATTGTCAGCTCAATTTCAATACAGAATATTCTGCAGAGTGAAGGATCATTCTACGTAGAATGGCATGTTCCTTTTTCCCTATTCTTTATGAAGACACGTCTAAAGGAAGAATATATAAGCTGAATAAGGGTCTCAAGAACAGTTATATATATCAAAGTACAGGGGAGACCCTCTTGGACTAAATCGTATTCTCTCTCTCTCTCTCTCGTCTTCTCGTCTCTCTTCTCTCTCTCTGCTCACGGAGGCGGAAATCAAGCATTAGAATGGTTTATAACGCTCTCTCTCTCTCTCTCACTCTCTCTCTCTCTCTCTCTCTCACACACACACACACACACAAGAATCAGCATGGGCAGATGTAACAGGCGGAGTTCCCCAGGGTTCATCCTTGGCCCTCTCTTGTTTTTTATTTACATTAATGACATTGATGTAGGCTTAGCTAGCAGAATTGCCAAATTTGAAGAAATAATGAATGGAAACTAGAACTGAAGAGATACAACACATACAATTGTGGGAAAATTCTTCAAATACAAGATATGTGACGTGGAATAAAACTGCCACAGAAGTTGTAAACAGCAACAGTGTGGAAGAGTTTAAAAGAAAGCTAGACAAAACCATTAGGAGGACACTGTGAATGCACAGTAAAACCTGCTCCAAGAGATAAGTGAGCACGCGATGTCTCCTCTTAGGATGGACTAATAAGTCTTTGAGACATCCTAATACTTGTAACTCTCTCTCTCCCTCTCTCTCTCTCTCTCTCATTGTGAATTATTATAGTAGACTATTTCGTCTGATCCTACACCGATATAGTTGTACGAAACCGGTTAAATTGAGAAATAAATAAGATTGTTGGGCGATGTTATAGACCACTTATACAAATGGGGCTTTTTCGGCAGTTTCTTACAAAGCAGGTAAGGGTAATTACCTCTTGTTCCAGATAAGAGTTTTACCTTTTACCCGATTAATTCTTAACTTATCCAATATTTCATTTTTCGGTTTCGTATATAGTGGGGAAGGAGAGAGAGAGAGAGAGAGAGAGAGAGAGAGAGAGAGAGAGAGAGACGTTACAGTGATATTTGATGGCTGGCGTCATTAGTAATTTGAAAATCATTAAAACCACAGAGACAGACAGAGAGAGAGAGAGAGAGAGAGAGAGAGAGAGAGAGAGAGAGAGAGAGAAGTTATAGTGATATTTAATGGCTGACGTCAATGGTAATATGAAAAGCATTAAAACCAGAGAGAGAGAGAGAGAGAGAGAGAGAGAGAGAACTAATGCAAAATGGATTATAACGAATAATGAATAAGATTATTACATTTTATTCATACAATGTATTTCATGAATATATGTAATTTCTTTTCTATTTGATTTGGAGAATTTTAAAACAATTTCCCATTATTTTCAAATCCATGTTTCCGATTACACGAGTCAAAATTCCCATTAATAATAATTATCCTAACGATAATTGTCCAATAATTGATAATCACGTCTTAATAACTTTCATATTATATAATTGCATTGCTCATGACAATTTCTTATGATTATTTTCTAGATGATAAATATATTCATTTCTCTTCATAATTGCAGGTTTTGTTTTTATAATTATTTACTTAATTATTCCTTTAATCATCGCTAATAAGTCATATTCTAACAATTGTCTGATAATTTGGTAAACAATTTTTATTTATTCAAATAATAAAAATTTACATAAAATATTCAAATCAATTAAATTTCTTAATTCATAATCATATATGGTTTAATAGCCATTTTATTTATGAATAATATTTACCTGTTCCTTCCTACGTAAACAAAAGATAGTCCATGACATTTGATGACGTCATAACAGGCTGGTGACGTCACGAACGTGATGAACTTATTTTTTTTATCTATCATGTGCTTTATTTCTATTTATTGCTTTATTTATCGTATTCTCTAATTGAAAATTGTTCAATTGCTCTGATTATCTTCTTTAAATATAGTTTTTTTTTAGTTCAAATCTTTAGTATCTCGATCGTAACTTCCTTAGGAGTTCATCATTTTTATTCAGATATCTTCTCATTTTTTAGCTTATTTTTCCCTCCTTTTTATATACTTGGTATATTATTTGTTTTTGATGCTTTATGTATTATATTTTGTGCCTCGAAAAGCAACATAAACACTTGTAAAATATTGCATTTTTTGCAATATAACAAATGCTGAAATTAGTTGAAATTCTACTAAAAACATAGAGCCTAATTATATTTAAAAAAAAAAATAGAAAGTGTAAATAAAATCAGAACAAATATAATACAAAGATAAACTTGCACCAGTAAAGCATTTGGAACAGGATTAGAAACATAAGTCTTAACAAAAATCTCAAAAGCACACATACAAAAAAGTATCATTCATGGCTTTTGTGAAAATGCTTAAATATAGAGTTAACAAAAATATAAATATTATTAAACCGGTAATTACATATGCAGAATGTAACGTTGAAAAAAAACAATATACTAGGTTGTATATTTATTATAAGTTTAAAAGAATATATAGAAGGTAACGTTGAAAAAAAAAACAATATGCTAGTATATTTATTATAAGTTTAAAAGAATAGTTAACACACAACCCTTAAAAATCTATAAGTTTATTCATATCCATAGGCATGATATTTATTTAATATATGAATTACCACATACATAATCAAATATAAATATCTGAAGCATAAAATTAATCAAATTATCGAAATAATGGATCAAGTTTGATCTTTATAAATTCGTATTTGTTTACGCTATTCTTTTAAAGAAAACGAAGATATAGAATAATAGAAAGCGTAATTTATTGGCTAACTAAACTAAAAGGTCGCTACAAAAATTTATCGCACTTATGAAATTTTCATTTCCAATTCTGATGTTAATTTCGTAGATGTGGTTCTCATTGTTATCAATATCATCATTATTATAATTATTTTATCATTTTTTTTAATATTATTGGCTACATAAGACATTTTAGCTGATTTAGAATAGTTGTGTTCTCAAAATGGCTTTGAGAAATTGCTATTTTTATCATTGGTCAGTATATGGTTAAATTTGCATTATAATAATGATATTGTAATCATTATACAGCCTCAAATGTCTGATCATTATCGGAATTCTTTTGTAAAATTATAAAAGATAAAATTCTTAATATACTTTATAATTTTAAAAGGATTTTTGTAATGATTAGCCATTAATGACTGTATAGAGACTTAGATATAATGTCATTATAATCATTATACAGTTACCAATGTCTAGTCCTAGTCGAAATGCATGTATAAAATAATAAAAGTTAATTTCTATATAGTACACTTTAAAATTTACACAAGAATTTTGATAAGAATTAGACATTTATGACGGTATAATAATTTGAGAATAATGACATTATAATCATTATACATTATTAATTTCTAAGTATTATGAAAATGCTTGATTAAGGTCATATAAGTTATAAAGAATTTTAAATCTTGTATTATTTTATACAGAAATTTTGATAACGATTATAAATTAATTACTGTATAATGATTATAATGAAATTATTACAATGTAAACTTAACCAGAGACTGACCAACAATCCCAGAGGGAAATGAATAAATAAACTTAAATGCTTACATACAATTTTCATAGTGATTATGAATTAATAACCATATAACGATTATAATGAAATTTTTTCCCAAGTAAATTTAATCAGAAACTGACCCATAATTCCACAGATAAGCAGAAAATATGTTTTTAATAATAATAATAATAATAATAATAATAATAATAATAATAATAATAATAAATAATAAAATAAAATAATATAATAAAAATAATAATAAATAATAATAATAATAAATAATAATAATAAGTAATAATAAAAATAATAATAATAATAATAATAATAATAATACTGTTAAAAAGAATGGCAGAATTAAGCGAGTTGATTTTATACATATTGTTTTTTCTATTTTCCTTACATTTCGCTTCTCAGGCTCAGCGATGTTTCTGAGTAACTGACCAATATTCATATTGGGAATTTTCAAAAACTATAAATGCTGAAGGTAATATCTTTTATTAGAACAGGATATCAGGTCCAGGTCAAGCAGGGGTCGTCGTCAGTGCCGGTATTATTCCGTAGGCGTAGATCAGTTCGGGGCCGGGGTCGTCTTCGGTTTAATTAAGGGCTGGTATTGGTGCTGGTATAGCTGGTATCATGTGACGTTTCGACCTTCTCGCAGGTCATCTTCGGACGAGTCGTTTGAAGAGACTGTAGCAAGAAAGTCTGTGGGGCGGTATTTATAGCGGCTCGGACCTAGAGTTGCATTCTCATTTAGTCGGGCCGATCTTGGACGAAGTCGTGGATCTCGCCTCGAAGGTCTCGGGGATTCTCTTGTGCGAGCGCCACAATAGTGTGCCTGGTGATGAACGACAGAAATAACCTTCCCACACTAACACCGTCTCTCTTGTGAAAAATTTGGTAGCCGTTGTGGTCTTTAAAACTCTAATAGAAGCAAGACTCAAGAGGCAAAACGTTCTACTGTCGCAATACTACATTGCAAGTAGCATAGGGAAAACATAGGCTGGCGCCTTCCATAAGCCAGAACTCAAGCCCTTCAGGCAACAGTCACATATATAACCACACCTCACAGATATCCCAAACCCTCTCTACTTGAAATATAAAGACATGGCATCCTCACCCTCATCATCTCCCACCATCATGCCTGACACCCATACCAAACCATCAGCCTCCGAGACACTAATGACAATGACTAGAAGACGGACCAGATCGACCGGCAGCACCCTTGACGACAGCTCTCTAAAAATAAAGAGACCAAGAATTCACTCTCCCCAAGAATACTCTCTAGATGACAACCCCTCACAGGCAAATAAACAACCCTTCCAACGATTCCCCTCCCTGGACAGCTCTGATGAACATGAACACAACTCACACTCTGAATCAACACAAGGAAATGATGGATACCAGGTAGCTCATAACAGAAAGAAACTAAGGAAAATGAGAAACACACCAAACACCACATGCACACACCTCCTGCAATATCACAAGACAACACGCAAATAGATACACAATCCTTAACTGAATTCCCTCCACTACACAAATTTAAAGTAATCCCCACTCCCAATCAGACGACATATACAGCTATACAAGATCTTGAGAACAAACACCCCGCCATAAAAATAATTGCCAAACCTAACAACAGAGGACAATTTATAATCACACCCAAAACCCAGGAACAGCAGACATCCTCAAAAACGACAAAAACTTCCAGTATCTAGACCCCACACAGAAAACTGAAAAAGGCATAATATGTGGATACCCGACAACCCTTCCAGTGGACCCCATTAAGAAGCTACCAGGAGTGTTACATGCAGAAAGATGCTTAAACAAAGCAAAGGAACCTTCTAAGAAGGGCCTTGTCACTTTCCAAGTAAAAGGCCCCGTTGTAGACATCCCGACATGGGGCAAATACTACGCAGAAGTTTTCACGCCCGAACCCTTAAGATGTCTCAAATGCCAGAGATTTGGCCACCACCAACAAGAGTGCACAGCCAAACCTATATGTGGCGTATGCAGTGGGAAAAAAGCAACTACAGCCAGATGCTCCAACTGCCATAAAGGACACGATGCATGGTACAAAGGCTGCATGGAAAGACTGAAAAGGATCTGGAAGATGAAAGGATCTCCCCGCCCCCAACCCCCTCCTGAGCACAGAACAACCAAATCACACACAACAATACACATCACAAATGCAACCACCTACTAGACAGCAAGAACCCCAAAGAGATCTCGCCAGACAATGGCAGCAATCAACTCAACAACACACACACAAGCCAGAACCACCACAATCACAAAAACCCCAACACCACCAGCCACCCATTCAGAAACAACAGCAAGCAACCCAACGACCCCCTACGTCAGCCGAGACCCCAGACTCACAAATGGCACACAATACACACAGACGAACATGCCCGTCCCAGACTCCAAGCCGACTTCCTTCCTACCTTACTCCACACCAAAACAGCCACTCCTCCCCACCCCACCCAATCATCATACCATGCCCTCTTCCTCCCACCCCGTTCATGAGAGTAGCACCTGTACTGGTAGTCGGGGCAGTGCCCCAGAGCCCCCCATCAACAGTCACAATTACATCCTCACACGCGAAGAACTCAGGAGAGAAATAGCATCTGTAGTAACACAAGTTCTCCACCACTTACTCCCAGAGCAACACTTTACACCAGATCTCAGGAAAACACTAGTATCATTGATAAACTAAAATGGAGCAAAGCAATCAAAACCCAAACAACACCCTAAACGACGAAAACAGCACACACACAACCCTAAAAATCCTTCAATGGAACATAAACAGTGCCAACTCAAAATACGCCACACTGCAATCACAGGTGCTCGTAGAAAAACATGACATTGTCCTCCTACAGGAAACTCTTGTTAGAGAAACCAACAAATTCTCATTTCAGGGATACACAGTATACAAAACCCCACACACAAATGAAAACAGAGGTTTAATCACCCTGGTGAAAGCAACAATTTCATCAGAGAAAATAAGAAACATAGACTGTGGGCAAGGCATTGAAACGCTAAGCATCCAGATAAGACTAGAAAATGCCTCACTAGTCATTCACAACATATACAAAGGCCATGACAAAATCCTTGAAGGAGAGAACCTCTTCAGTGCTGCCTCCAGAGAAAACACATTCTTTGCAGGAGACTTCAATGCTCATCATCCATGCCTACGATCCAAACAACATACAAATGCAGCAGGCAGACACATACATCTGCTTTTGGAAGAATTTCCTGAAGTAGCACTGCTAAATGACACAAACGAAGCTACTCACCTCCGAGGAGGCAGACTAGACCTGAGCTTCGTATCCCAAAACCTGAAGGAAGAATGTGCATGGAAAGTGCACCCAATACCAACCAACAATCACTTTGCAACTGAAACCAGCATAAAAATAACAAAAATTCCCCCTCCACCACCCCCGCCAGCAGGATGGAGACCAGACCTGGCAAACTGGCCCACTTTTGAAAACCGAATGACTGTGTGGGCAACACAGTACCTCCAAACTCCGGCCCAAAACATAAACACACTTCAGGAGGACTTTGTGAGTAGCCTGCATTACGCAGCAAACAACTCCATGCCTAAGAAAACTTTTACCACTAAGAAAACCCCCACAAGGACAGCTGGTACTGTAACACAAGAATCAAGGAAAGGAACACAGGAGTAAATAGAACAAGAAAACTCTTCAGACGCAATCCCACTGATGAGATACATGCTCTTCTAAGAGACGTTATAAACCATGCAACACAAACTGCCAAAGAAGTGAAGCAATGGTGCTCACAGACTACCCGACTTACTCCCATTGCAAAAATGTTCAAATGGTTCAACAAAATATCAGGAAAATCCAAGATAACACAACCACACCATCCTGACCCTCAAGCTGAAGCAAACAGACTTGCACAACATTTGGCTGACAGGACCAAATCGGCACACCTACCACAAACCACAAGAGAAAGGCAAGTGGCACTAGACCCAGGAAGATGGAGAGTCATTAACACGGCCTGCAGTAACCCTGATGACACAGACACTCCATTCACACTAAAGGAACTGGGCAAAGCCCTTCAAAAGGGAACAGACACAGCCCTTGGAGCAGACATGATCACATACAGCATGCTGAAGAACATGGGAACGGCAGCCAAAACAGTTCATCTCCATATAATCAACAGAACATACACAGAGCACAGTAGACCCACACAATGGAAACAGCAAAATACACAACCGATCCCCAAGCCCAAAGAACCCAACTCCTACAGACCCATCTCTTTCATCAGTTGCACAGAAAAGACTGCAGAGAGAATGGTGCTAAACAGACTGCAATGGAAAACAGGACCTCTACACCATCGCCTATATGCCTACAAAGAGGGGATAGGCACACAAGAATGCCTAGCAGATGTCATGTCCACAATTAATGAGAGAAAAGCAATAGTAGTTTTTCTGGACTTAGAAAAAGCTTATGAGCTAGCCAGTGCAGCTGCCATCCTCGAAGCCTTGGCTGACAAGGCAGTGAAAGGCAACCTTTTAGCATGGGCCAAAGGATACATGCAAAACAGACAGGCCAGAGTCACCTTCCAAGGAGCAAGCTCAGACTTTCTCAGTCTGGAGAATGGAACACCTCAAGGAGGCATACTCAAGACCCTTCCTTTTCACATCAGAAAGAAATTGAATGAATTAGAAATTATTCATCATGAGTTAGAAACATCTCCGTCGTCATAACCAATGAAGATATTGACTTCGTAAGTTATCATCAAACCCCAAGACACTCCAATGAGTATGGAAGTCATAACCAACCGACTTAGCGTTAAAATTATCGCAAGTCTAACATACAAAGGCAACAGCCCTAAAACATATACAAAGGCCATGACAAAATCCTTGAAGGAGAGAACCTTTTCAGTGCTGCCTCCAGAAAAAAAACGCATTCTTTGCAGGAGACTTCAATGCTCATCATCCATGCCTACGATCCAAACAACATACAAATGCAGCAGGCAGACACATACATCTGCTTTTGGAAGAATTTCCTGAAGTAGCACTGCTAAATGACACAAACGAAGCTACTCACCTCCGAGGAGGCAGACTAGACCTGAGCTTCGTATCCCAAAACCTGAAGGAAGAATGTGCATGGAAAGTGCACCCAATACCAACCAACAATCACTTTGCAACTGAAACCAGCATAAAAAATAACAAAAATTCCCCCTCCACCACCCCCGCCAGCAGGATGGAGACCAGGCCACCTGGCAAACCTGGCCCACTTTTGAAAACCGAATGACTGTGTGGGCAACACAGTACCTCCAAACTCCGGCCCCCCAAACATAAACACACTTCAGGAGGACTTTGTGAGTAGCTGCATTACGCAGCAAACAACTCCATGCCTAAGAAAACTTTTACCACTAAGAAAACCCCCACAAGGACAGCTGGTACTGTAACACAAGAATCAAGGAAAGGAACACAGGAGTAAATAGAACAAGAAAACTCTTCAGACGCAATCCCACTGATGAGATACATGCTCTTCGTTAAGAGACGTTATAAACCATGCAACACAAACTGCCAAAGAAGTGAAGCAATGGTGCTCACAGACTACCTGACTTACTCCCATTGCAAAAATGTTCAAATGGTTCAACAAAATATCAGGAAAATCCAAGATAACACAACCACACCATCCTGACCCTCAAGCTGAAGCAAACAGACTTGCACAACATTTTGCCGACAGGACCAAATCGGCACACCTACCACAAACCACAAGAGAAAGGCAAGTGGCACTAGACCCAGGAAGATGGAGAGTCATTAACACGGCCTGCAGTAACCCTGATGACACAGACACTCCATTCACACTAAAGGAACTGGGCAAAGCCCTTCAAAAGGGAACAGACACAGCCCTTGGAGCAGACATGATCACATACAGCATGCTGAAGAACATGGGAACGGCAGCCAAAACAGTTCATCTCCATATAATCAACAGAACATACACAGAGCACAGTAGACCCACACAATGGAAACAGCAAAATACACAACCGATCCCCAAGCCCAAAGAACCCAACTCCTACAGACCCATCTCTTTCATCAGTTGCACAGAAAAGACTGCAGAGAGAATGGTGCTAAACAGACTGCAATGGAAAACAGGACCTCTACACCATCGCCTATATGCCTACAAAGAGGGGATAGGCACACAAGAATGCCTAGCAGATGTCATGTCCACAATTAATGAGAGAAAAGCAATAGTAGTTTTTCTGGACTTAGAAAAAGCTTATGAGCTAGCCAGTGCAGCTGCCATCCTCGAAGCCTTGGCTGACAAGGCAGTGAAAGGCAACCTTTTAGCACGGGCCAAAGGATACATGGAAAACAGACAGGCCAGAGTCACCTTCCAAGGAGCAAGCTCGGACTTTCTCAGTCTGGAGAATGGAACACCTCAAGGAGGCATACTCAGCCCCTTCCTTTTCAATGTATTAATGGAAAAATTAGCTACAAACACCCTACCCAATGGGGTTGAAATATTCATTTATGCAGATGATGTCTGGCTAGTCAGCACAGACAGACACAGATCTCACCAGAACATGCAAAGTGCAATAATACAAATTGAAAATAAATGCACAGACCTAGGTCTAAAAATCAACACTGCAAAGACAAAAGCAATGGCCATCAAACACAGTCTAGACCCGAATGAAATACAGCTCATGGGTGAACTCATTGAATGGGTAGACAACTTTGTATACCTAGGAGTAAACATAAACAAGCAACTCTCCCCACGCAAAGAACTTGAAATACTCAAGCAGAAAGTCAAATGCAGACACAATGCCATGAGAAGGATCACCTCTCTACAACAGGGAGCAGTATATCACGCCCTCAGAACCCTCTACATACAAACAATAAGGTCAACGGTTGAGTATGCCACACCTGTTCTCACCAGTCTCACAAGCACAGAGCAAAAGAGCCTTGAAGTAATTTAAGACAATGACCTGCAACTCATCACAGGTGCTCCAATGTGGACCAACTTATTCATTCTGAGATATGAAACAAAATTACAGTCTCTGACATACAGAATAGACCAGAGAAACACATCCATCCTGCTAAAAACCTTGAAAAATGAAAGGAACTGTCCACTAAAAAGAGAGATCAAAAAGTGCATTGATCTCCACGAAGAGCTAGACCCACCCAAGACATACGCTGGCAACCTTTTAAAAACACTAAGAAGAGTAGGCATGCAAAAGCATGCTGCTGCCATAATAATAATAATAATAATAATAATAATAATAATAATAATAATAATAATAAGAAGAAGAAGAAGAAGACTCTCCTCTCACTGAGTATGTAGAACCAGCACCTTGGAAACCAGAACTCTTCAATATCAACTACACAGTCCTCCCGGCAAGCAAGGAAGCATGCACCATTCAACAGCTGAAACAAGCAGCACAAGATTCAATAAGGAAAACAACAGCCACAAATGAATACTTTACAGATGGATCAGTAGACCTCAGCATCCCTGCAGGAGTCTACTCAACATCACTAAAAGGGAGCTGGAGGCTCTCAGACAATGCCTCCACTCTACAGACCGAGCTGATAGCAATTGCTAAAGCGCTAGAAGACTCGCAACGCAAACTAGGAAACACAACTATCCACACCGACTCGAAAGGAGCAATACAAGCCATCACAAAAGGCAAGGCAAAAGAAAACATCAAACTCCTGACAAGTATATGGGCAATTGCCAACATCCACCAAACCAGAAACAGACAGATAACTCTCAACGGTCTTTGGAGGCTCGAACACTGCAAAGTGGTATGTATGTAAGTGTTAATAATAAAAATATGGAATGTTAGTCCATATATATAAAAGTCTAAAACTAAAGAGGTCAACCAGATTGCTTGCAGGAATGTGATCAGACTAGAGACGCTAAAGATGACGTATACAATAAATATGTAAGCTAAGATAACATGCCGTCACCTGTAGTCATTCAATTGTTTATAAACATTAGTCCAAGCTCCCTGCTTGAGACAACTACCCCGACCTATTATCAAACGGCCTACGTGATCTGTAGCGTGTCTCATTCGATTGTGTGTTCGTATGAAACTATGTCATCTGATAGTATGTTCATATGTCGAACTACTGTCTGTTCCTTCATAACTTGTAACAGAGATGGTAGACGGGGCAGAAGAGAGTTAGCTATCGTCATTAGAAGACCTGTACCTCTTTACCTAAGCTTTATCATGTAGAGGAATAGGATTAGCCATCATCATTGGCAGAAGCGATCAAGCTATCGTTATTAGAAGACTTGTACAATCATACCTGATCTTCACCATGTAAAACTTCAGAAGAAATTATATCTATTTTTATACTTAGTGTTTTTCTACGAACCTCACCGAACCATGAGTTTAACACATCGTCGTAAAGATAATACCGACTTCGTAAGTGATCTACACAAAACCCCAGACACTCCATTGAAGATGGAAGTGCAATACCAACCGACTTAGCGTTATAGATTATCGCTAGTCTAACATTACCTCATAGGGCGCCTTATCATACAAGGCACTAGCCCTAATATTTGGTGGCCAGCGTACCAGAAGAACTCTACAACGTCCTACGAAGAAAAACCAGAATAATAAATCATGTATCATAAGAAGTCAACGACGACGGAAGCAGCAGATTCTTCAAGCAACATAGTGAGCGACTTCAGAAAACAATAAGAACTCTTTAACGACGACGAAAGCAAGAGATTCTTCAAGCAACTTAGTATCATCATTAGTGAATAACTTCAAGAAAACAAAACCGACGTGTCCTTTTTCCTACGACAACGCAAGCTTCGTCTCTCATTAGAATCATTCAAGAAAACATCGTTAGTGAGCGTTTCCGGCACTGCAAGAAACAAACCGAACGCGTCTGCAGCATCGGATCTTTCAAGGGCTCGAATCATCGAAACAACGCGCACGGGGGAAACTGAAGCCAAACCGCTAAATAGAGAAGGAGGACAAGCCGTGTGTCGTTATCGGAACACCGTGACTTCCCACAAAAGCAAGCTAAGTACAATTTTTTATTCATTTGGAGTAACTTTGAGTGTTTCCTTTACAGGTAGAATTTCGTTATTCCTGTGGCTGAAGTTACGGAGACATTCTTAATCTTACTTTTTTTACAGAAATTATCTATATCATTGAGATTTCGCTACTGCGAGTTTTTATCTTTGAGTGTCTGTTTCCAGAAGTTCTACTGAAATATCATAATCATATACTATGTTAATTTTATCATTTTGGGTGATTATTAATCCCTTACGTAACAAATCATATTAAACAGTGAATATGCGTTACGCAGATGGACGTCTGTATTTATACAGATGCATGGATAGGGTCGTTAAGCACCGTAGTGATTAGAAAACACACAAAAACACAAGTGGAACACCCGTACATATATAAATTAGAGGTAACACTATTTCGGGTCATGACAATAAATGCTCCTTTGCAAAGTCCCGATCGCAGTTTTAGCCTTGAGTTTTTTGAGTTATATAAAATATCGAACCTCAATGACTCAACGTTAACTTTAAAAATATGGCTGGATTGCAAGGAATAACATGTCTGTAAAAAACTTTCATCAGGCTAAATGCGCTGACCAGGATCCCTCACTATTTCAAATTTTAGCAAAGAATGAAGTACAAACAGTTAAGATTGAATGCAGTAGAGATAACTCGTCTTAATTAGTAATCGCTCAGTCCTAATAGTTCGTCATTCATTGCCGATGGTAATAAAGAGAAGGATCCTAATTATTTACAGAAAAGAAATAGAAACAGTAGCCCGTTCAGAATCAAACAAGCAAACTCGGTGACTGTGGTCACCTAGTCAAGCGGTCAAGGTTAGTTAAATCTGCGAGTTTTCAAAGCGAAGCAAATTCCACACAATAAGCGACTCTAGCAGAGTGGGGAAAGCGATGTTGGTTCATACATACCGATATCTTTTCGAACTAAAAAGGATTTTTCCTATGCATCACACGACAGTATCAAGTAATCAGAGCAGGTTCTAGTAATTTTAATACATTAAGTTTATAACAAATAATGGTGGATTAAGCCCGGACTGTACCGCCGCCGTAAAAATTAGAATATCTTATTTATTCCTTTAGTACAATTAATTACCAGTATTTACGGACTCACCGTCTGTTTGTTCGAAACTTCCCTAATGAGAAGTCCGGATAAGAGCAGCGTTTACAGATACCTCTATAGTTATAAAAAAACGTTGATCTGTATGTAGTGTAATTGTAAGATCCATCTATGGGTATACAAAATATTATCTTACATCCTGCAAAATAAGGCGTGTTTATCAAAGGGGAAACATCCTATAAACCTTCAAACATATTAAAATCCGTTTGAACAAAAATGAGACAGTTTAATCAAATAATAACTATATAAAGGAACTATACTTTGTCTCATAAATCGTAACATTGTTCAAATGAGGCCCAACAGAATTCTCCCACACACCCCGCAGTCGCACTTTGCACGGCAAAATTTCGAGAAAAACATGCACCCTCGAACGTCTTAGTGCGTGTAAAAAGACTTTGCTGGGAAATGAAATTTTAATCCTTCCCGACACTCTGAAATATAACGATTTCCGCGAACAAAGCCCACCCTAAAAGTATTACATATCGTGGATACGGAAGTTATAAATATCGCATTTTTTATTGTTGCTAATTTTTAATCACGCCCAACCAGTCGTGGATGAATCTCTCTGATAATCTATCTAAAGTAATATCCGTAAAGTCATTCAAGCAGAGGTGATTCAGCAGGAATTTTTTTTTATCTTCTACCTGAATACCAGGAAGTTTCTCCACTAGCGAGTGATCTCTGGGAGAAAACGGATGTCATTGAAAACAAAATACGGTCTAAGGACAAACATAAAGATATTTACGTACCTTCGTATAGATTCTCAATGAAATTTTCAAAATATGAGATAAATGACGAAGTTGAAAAATGTTAGTAATAGGAGTCATTAGGAAATCAAATAAGCCCATTTAATTTTTGTTTTTCCCCTCAAATGTCACGCCATAAAATATGGGATCGGGATTTCGCGATCTGCGTAGATTCTGTCGCTTAAACAAGGGAAACGACTCCCGATAGTTTCCAGTCGATGTACCGACGACATCTTATCTTCTGGTAGGTTAGAATAAATTTTTTTTCACCAACTTGGACTTACTTAAATGCTTTTACCAGATACCATTACCTAAGTGATTGTACCTCATACACCGTTTTCAGCACACCAGGGGACATTATCAATTTTTTACGTATGCCTCCTGGCTTACGTTGCGCCCCAATTACAATATAGTGTTTGGAGACTTTTAAGGGGATAACCTACATGCCTATTATGGATGATCTTGTAATCTTTTCTAATACCTTAGAAGTACATTCACATAAAGTAGAGCTAGTGCTACAGAGACAAAGACAAATAATCTCAGAGTAAAATATCTAAATGAGAGTTTTTAAAAACCGAACATGTTTATCTAGGTTTATGTGTCTGGTCAAGGTCATTAAAAGTAGTCCAGGTAAGGTGTCGGCTATTCATAACTTTCGGTACTTATTAACGTAAAAGGGGGATACAGCACTTTCGCGCTTTAGTGGGTATTACAATCGTATGTAAATATGTAACTCTTCAATCATGACAGCTCCTTTAACAGATCTTACGAAGAAGAACGTAGATTTATTATGGTCTGAAAAGCATCAACAGGCGTTCAAATATCTTAAAAGCGAAAAATGCAGCTTACCTAACTTAAAAAATCCCTGACTTAAATAAGGAATTTTTTTTTTTATTGCAACAGACGCCTCAGACCAAGGGGTAAGAGGGGTATTACTCAGTAATATGATAAACAGTTCTTCCTATAGCTTTTTATTCACGTAAACTAAAGCCCTCTGAAAGTAAATATACAGTAATAGGCAAGGAAGGGCCTAGGTATCTTTAACTCCACTAGTATATTTTAAGTTCATAATCTATGGCTATCCTGATAAAGTCCCTTACTGAACATGAGTCCTTTACCGAGTTTTTTCAAAGGCTTTAATCACAGTCCAAAAGGAACTCGGTGACAAATGATCATTCAGGTCTTGGAGCCAAGATAAGATATCTACCTGGAAAGCAAATATCATAGTGACGCATTATCCGCAAATCCCGCATCATACAGCAAAGAACCATTAATTGGACTAAAAGATATAGAAACATCCGTGCCTATTGTTAAAACCGTATCTAAACAAGAAAATTCCTTAACCCAAGAGATCGCGAGCATTGGAATATCTGGGTCGGAACGCAGAACTGTTACAAACTGAACAAAGCAAGCGTCAACAGACATAACCCAAACAATAAACACTTCGAAACGGAAACAGGGTCAGCGGCTAAGCAAAAACAACATACACACTTCGAGCAGAAACCCTAAAGCAAAGGTATATTTAAAGTATGTGTATCAGAATAATGTAATCAAATGTAATATTATATGTAGGTCTGTGACGAGGTAAACCCGAAGAACACAGCAGATGACTAACGACCAGGTAGTAGTATAATCTTCTCATACCAATCGTCATAAACTGGTTGCATTCCGTTCATCCAGGGTTCCTCCTTTTTCACAGAAAGCCAAATCACTATTTTACTGGCCTACAATGCTTACAGATATAAAAGCACATAACTAATTGTAACCACGTGTCATGAAAACAAGGGATACACTAAGGCACCTGTCAGTTTAAGGGCCTATCCTGTGCCAAATCAATCCTTGAAAGAATATACGTAGAATTAATTAAACAGAATTACGAGTCTGACAGAGGGAATAAACACTTCTTAGTGTTAATAGTTCCTTGACACGTTATATAGAATTAATAGCACTAAAAACAAACACCGCAATTGAGTGCGTTAGGAATATTAATGAGTGCTAAATCAGTAAACATGGAATTCAAACACATGATAATCTGACTCGGGTGGTGTAATCAATAATAATCTCCTTAACACGTTGTGTTGAATTCCTTTTCCATTAAGAAAAACCAATAATATATTTTTATCACCCAGAGTCAATCGGTTGGTAGAATAACGGATATTATAGGAAGTGTCAATGTCTTACGAGTTACAACTCGTGATGTTGGATCCGGACTGGATTATAGCGGTTCTGCGCGGTTTAAATAACTTTATCATTTATATCTTGTATCTATAGAATTGATGCCGCAAGTAGCCTTATACGGTACGCCGCTAGAACACTTTCCACATATTCAAGCCAACCATTAATTTATCAAACGTATATATAAAAAATATATAAATAAATAAAATATAAAAAAATAAATAAATATGGATACAAGTGGAGTCAATATTAATACACTCCGTAAGAAGTCGGAAGGGTTACAAATTATAATAAAAAAGGAATCACGATAATATCAATAAAGCAAAACGTAACCATTAAATATCCAAATATATATGCGTAAAGATTTGAACTCTAACTTAACGCTTTAGTAATGACAAATAAGCTAAAAGTTCAAAACACATATCAAAACCTACTGACATATTGTCTGTCCACGGTGATTTATATTCGTAGTCAATGAAAAAAAACAAAAAATTAAATAAATAAATAAATAAATAAACTAATAATAAATATAATAAATAAAACAAAATAAAAAGAGATTTTAAAGTCAGGAAGTCTAGAAGTGAAAATGTTAATCTATGGAATAATCCTATATGAATCTTATACAGGGCTAATAATATATATAGAATTTGTATGGAAACCTTTTTCATATAGTTGAATAAGGAATATTTATTTAACATAATGCCAACATGAAACTAATATATTGTTCAATTTTGTTGTTTTTCTTTTTTTTTTTTTTCAGACATTCTTCTCATGCGGGTGGAGAATTAAAACACTAAAATATCATTTGAAAATACTAAAGTCGTATCTCTTACAGCAAGTAACGTAACTCTTAGCTGGCTGAGAGCAATCTCCTGCCAAGTGACGACGTCATCATTGCCGTATCAGCATTTGTTCCCTTTAACCTCAATAATCTGCTTACACAGGCTTCATCTGTGTGTCGTCTCTGCTTGCAAAAGCAGATTGACTGGAGAAAAGGAATGCTTAGTTCATGAACTTCACATGTGGTTCATAGGTACATGACAGGCCACATAACATATTCTTATCCGTGTGTGTAATGCAATTAGTTAAGGACTTGTAATCATTTTAATATTAATGAACAATATAAGCAAATAGAATTTCTATATAACAACAAAATGAATTAATTTTTTTTTCTGAACCTCATAGACAATTAGAGTCAATAATTCAGCTTATGACATGGGTAAACGGACATTTAGAATTATCAAGTTGTGGATAAGAAATATTTACTTGCAACATTAGCCTATTACAATTCAAGTAAATCACATTCATGGGAAAATGTCACATTTTCTTGGAAAACCCAAAGTTTATATAGAAATTAGTTACATAGTGGGTTTTTTTCGTTGCATCTCCTACCTATTAATAAAGTTTTTTAAAAATTAACCTCAGAGGATGCGCACGAGAAAATTGAATATGAAACTTTTGTTAGGGCACAATAGAATCATGATTAATATTCTCTTTGACTCTTATGCTGCATGGCAATCTTACAAATAGCTCCATTTTCCACTTCTTTGTCTAGTAACTTGACTACACAGTAATATCGAATTTTCTTTGAGATTCGTATTGATATCTATTTATTTTTATAATTATGGATATTTTTACGAGTCATCAAAGACTGGATAGGTTCACTCATTGTTAATGCATGGATAAAAAAAAAGTTTGTACAGCGGACTCTTTCTGAATTCCAAAATATCAGCGAATCATGTGGGTTAAGTCTGGTCTAAATGGCTCTCTCCCCTCCCCTGTATTTGGATGTCGTCTGAATTTACTTTGCCCTTGTGACGAGTATAATTTCACTTGCAGGCTGATTAATGGAACCTGGTTACAGTATCCTGCAGTATGAGAGTTTCACATCGCAACTTCAAAAAAAAAAAATCGTTCGTCGCAGCGGACGACTACAGTCAAGTAACAACCGCCTACAATGTGAAAGGAATTTCATGGACTTCTTCGACTGACACCGTATCTCGTCGTTAATCTCGTTTTAATGCGGAACTGCTCAGCGGCTGTCGGAATTCGACTACAAAAGGGACATACTTCCGACAATTACGACCCGAAGGATATTCAAACTCTACTTTGCTGGCGAAGGACTCGTGCTGGGATGATCTATTCATCGCGAACGTAATCGTGTAGCTTAGATGCAGAGAATAAGTATGAGCGCAAAATAGAACGTTGGACCCGCCCAGGCAAATTTTCCCCTTGTTTTAACCATTGAAAAAGGCCGTTTCAATTGGCTAAAGGTGGTTTGTCTGGAACTGTGTAATGGACGAAAAGTTGTTCGAAAGCTAGTTAAAAGTGAAGTAGTATAACCTCGGTCATGTATCCTATATATATAAAGTATCATGTATCCTATATATAATTGATCATAAATAACAGAGTTGAAATATACTTGCGTGTACGCAATAGGATATCTCTTATAATAAATGATCATAAATAACAGAATCTAAATATATCTTTGCGTGTACGCAATAGGAATCTATTTAAAGTGCACATATATTAATCATAATTATATGAATCCATATACATGTATAAACAAATCAGGTAGCCTATAATCAATCTGTTACCTTATATCTTTACCATTATCTGCAGTTATTTATGAGTTAATTATATGAATTAATGAATCAGATATATAACATTTAGCATAAAAATCAACGAATCAATCAGCATAAAACATAATAACTTTATCAATTCATATATGAAATTTTTTATCAGTTAAAATATGATTTTTATCATGTTAATCTTCATTCTATGCAATTATCAGAGTACATAGTATTTTCTGTAGCATAAGTATCTTAAAGAGATGAAGTGAAAAACTGTATCATAATATACATGTGATCAACTATTATTTACCAATATCATTGTTTTATATTTTGTTTATACTTGGATCAATTCATGTACACCATGATTTTTTATTTATTTACTATATATATATATTCACATAGTGTCTGTAACACACTCCTATAAGTCAAATGCAAGTCAAGTTTGAGTAATATTCAGAAGTTGGTTTTGGTAGGTGACCGAGCTAATGTAAGTGTTTACATAATAAAAATATGGAATGTTAGTCCATATATATAAAAGTCTAAACTAAAGAGGTCAACCAAGATTGCTTGCAGGAATGTGATCAGACTAGAGACGCTAAAGATGACGTATACAATAAATATGTAAGCTAAGATAACATGCCGTCACCTGTAGTCATTCAATTGTTTATAAACATTAGTCCAAGCTCCCTGCTTGAGACAACTACCCCGACCTATTATTCAAACGGCCTACGTGATCTGTAGTCGTGTCTCATTCGATTGTGTGTTTCGTATGAAAACTATGTCATCTGATAGTATGTTCATATGTTCGAACTACTGTCTGTACCTTCATAACTTGTAACAGAGATGGTAGACGGGCAGAAGAGAGTTAGCTATCGTCATTAGAAGACCTGTACCTCTTTACCTAAGCTTTATCATGTAGAGGATAGGATTAGCCATCATCATTGGCAGAAGCGATCAAGCTATCGTTATTAGAAGACTTGTACAATCATACCTGATCTTCACCATGTAAAAACTTCAGAACGAAATTATATCTCTTTTTATACTTAGTGTTTTCTACAAGAACCCTCACCGAACCATGAGTTTAACACATCGTC
>NC_087223.1:15798266-15808266 GCF_015104395.2 Macrobrachium nipponense | reverse complement strand
ACTGTCATCTTTAAAGTACCTGGAAATAATTTGAGAAGGCAATCCATAAAACTAACATAATAAAAAAAAGACTAGAGGATTAAGACATTGACACAGACACTTGGTAATGCTGACCCTTTTGCTTTTACCTACCCAAATACCTTAGCAAAATCCCTGATCAAACGTCCAACAAAAGCCAGTCCCCAAAGACGCAGGAGTATACGAAATCCCTTGCCTCGATTGTGATCAGTCCTACGTAGGTTTCACAGGTAAATCACTCCCCCAGAGATTAATGCAACATAAACGGTCAGATAAGTACAGCTAACAGAGCTCAGCGGTTTTTAACCACATAAATAACCATAACCACAGAATAAACTAGAATTTGTCACATGTAATTTATAGTAGCAATTGTCGATTCAAAAGCAAGATGGTAGAAGCAGCTTTGATTAAACAAAGAAATACGATGAACCTCTCAAAAGGAACTTGGGACTCTGATATTGTAGATAAAATCTTCCTCCAACCAGCAATCAGAAAGATTTAAAGAGAAAATCGTCAAACTGGAGGTCTGAAGTATTGGCTAACCTCTGGATACCTTGGTATAAATACCTTCTTTCTTACCCTCATTCTTCACCTGCCTGAAGAGAGACAGTTGGTTCTCTGAAATATAGCTTCAACTTTCCTCATTTAGGTGTTTTTACGGGCTCCTTTTTATTAGATGAAATTCTATTTTAATAGATAATATGTTATAATATATATATATCTATATATATATATAATCTATATATATATATATCAAAAAATTATAAAATAATATATATATAAAAAAGATATATAATTCAATATATACAAAAAAGTTTAAAACAATATTAAACAATTAAAAAAAGGGCAGTATTAGGGTACCTTGAAACACTAAAAGAATAACAATTAGAAAGAAACTAACAATCCAATCTTGTCATGTATATGACACTTGACACCCAAGGATTCTGAAGCGAATCTGTGTACCGTAGGAACCATCTCTTTGGAAACATCCTAATATTAATGTACTGTAGCTACATGCTACACGAGTGCTGTAGGAATGAAATTATACATAATTCATGGGTCCTGCCTTCCCAAACAACAAGGTCCTGCAGGACTCTGTAGAGGCAGGACGTGGACAAATGGACTGGTATAAGCTCGTGGGAAATCAAGAGTCCGAAATAGGATTAATATTCGGGTAATATGAGGTCGTAGTATCCTAATATCTGAGGATATTCTAAAGGATTTTCATTTTACTTTTCAGAAATCTGATGTTATCTAAGCTGATAGCTTTGCTAACTAGAGAAAAATATGTTTCACCTGATTCTTAGGTATATTGAAGTTTTATGAAAATATATAAATAGATATGATTTTAACTGGAATATGTTCAGTTGCACCAAATTAGACGTTATCAAAGCTGTTAGTTTTGCTATCTGTGAAAAAATAGTGTCACTTAAAATTCTAGAAAATACATTGAAATTTTCTGAAAACATTCAAGTATATCTTGAAGTTTTCTGAATACATAGATAGAGAAATTCTTAACTTAATTTAGTTAATATACCAAATTACAGATTATTAAAGTTAGTTTCGCAAACTAAGAAGAAATGTGTCTTACCTAAGTCTTAGGAAATGTATATTGAAGTTTAATGAACACATACACGCGCACACACACACACACACACACACACACACACACACATATATATATATATATATATATATATATATATATATATATATATATATATATATAATTTTTGCTTTAAAATGCGTCAAAATCCTCAAGATTATCAAGTTTATGTTAAGTTTTAATTATCTGAAATCTATTACTTATTATTTTGATTGGGTTCAAATCCAAGAGCTATAATTACTCCGTTCGTTGTCAAAACAAAAATAAACTCACAAGCGGTAACAGATCGCTTTTGTCGTCATAGATACAAATCGCTTTGTACGCGAATTTTATGGAATTTCTCTCTCTCTCTCTCTCTCTCTCTCTCTCTCTCTCTCTCTCTCTCTCTCTCTCTCTTTTCTTCACAACGGTGTTAATGTCATCACTCTCTCATTGTCCTATTCGTGTGAATCTCGTGTCGAGAATTCCCCCCGGTTCTACTTTTTCCTCTCTCTCTCTCTCTCTCTCTCTCTCTCTCTCTTCTCTCTCTCTTCTTATTCCACTCTCTCTCCTCCCCCACTCAAGCCTCCAACCAACTCCATTCACCCTCCCCCTTCCATAAACGTCACTCCAGAGTAGGAGGGGGAGATTTCACAATGCATCTTTCGTAGTCCTCTGTCATTATACACTCATTATCATCCTCTTCATTCTACCTACGCATTCATTATCATCGTCACCCATTCCTCTCCCATCCCCCCTACCCACTACACTCACACCCTCTCCCCAACCCCCTCTCACTCGGTAACCCACCCAGCGTGCGGCCAGCACCGAAAACGTAACTTTTTTCGTTGTTTATTTATGATTTTTCAATAATTCTCGTGATTATGTTAGTTTTCTATTACATTAGTATTATTTAAAGGAGGGATAAGAGTGGGGTTTGGGAAACTTAAGATAGAGAGAACACGAACATAAAAAAAACAGTGTTTTTGCTTACTCGGGGAGTGAGCCTACAAACTACATCCTTGTTCTTGTTGCTTTTGTTGGGTAAGAAAGGTGTTTTAAGTTGAGTGAAAGATACAGGAATTTTAGGATGGAGTATTTATGATATATTTATAAGAATGAAAAGGTAAAAAATAAATAATATGCATAATAAACATTATCGATTAATTATTCCAAATAAAATATAGCATATTAATTTTAATTTTCGTTGGTGAAACAACACTCTTTTGACCGCAGAGATTAGCACGCGTTAAATCTTACATGCGTCCCGAGTAAGCTGGAGGTCGGATCACGCACTGTTCTAACAAAAACAAAGCTAATTCTATGTTTTCATAACACGAACAAAGCGAAGACTGTGTTTTTCTAACAAAACAAAGCAAATACGAAACATAAACTGTCTTTTTGTAACGAAAACAAAGCAAAGACAGAGAATTCCTAACAAAAACAAAGCAAAAACAGAGTATTCCTAACAAAATCGAAGCAAGGACAGAGTATTCCTAACAAAGTCGAAGCAAAGACAGAGAATTCCTGACAAAAACAAAGCGAAAACAAAGAATTCCCAACAAAATCGAAGCAAAAACAGATCATTCCTAACAAAAACAAAGCAAAGACAGAGAATTCCTAACAAAAACAGAGCAAAGACAGAGTATTCCTAACAAAATCGAAGCAAAGACAGAGTATTCCTAACAAAAACAGAGCAAAGACAGAGTATTCCTAACAAAAACAGAGCAAAGACAGTATTCCTAACAAAATCGAAGCAAAGACAGAGTATTCCTAACAAAATCGAAGCAAAGACAGAGTATTCCTAACAAAATCGAGGCAAAGACAGAGTATTCCTAACAAAATCGAAGCAAAGACAGAGTATTCCTAACAAATCGACAGCAAAGACAGAGTATTCCTAACAAAATCGAGGCAAAGACAGAGAATTCCTAACAAAATCGAAGCAAAGACAGAGAATTCCTAACAAAATCGAAGCAAAGACAGAGAATTCCTAACAAAATCGAGGCAAAGACAGAGTATTCCTAACAAAATCGAAGCAAAGACAGAGTATTCCTAACAAAATCGAGGCAAAGACAGAGTATTCCTAACAAAAACAGAGCAAAGACAGAGTATTCCTAACAAAAACAGAGCAAAGACAGTATTCCTAACAAAAATCGAAGCAAAGACAGAGTAATTCCTAACTAAAAACAGAGCAAAGACAGAGTATTCCTAACATAAACAGCAGCAAAGAAACAGCTATTGCCTAACAAAATTCCCCCCCTGCCGCCAAAGGACAGACGTATTCCTAACAAAATCGAGGCCAAAGACAGAGTATTTCCTAACAAAATCGAGGCAAAGAAACAGAGTATTCCTAACAAAATCGAAGCAAAAGGACAGAGTATTCCTAACAAAATCGAAGGGGCAAAAGAAGAGTATTTCCTAAACAAAAATCGAGGACCAAAAAGACAGAGAATCCTAACAAAATCGAAAGCCAAAGACAGAAGGGGGTTTATTCCTAACAAAATCGAGGCAAAAGACAGAGTATTCCTAACAAAATCGAAGCCAAAGACAGAGGTATTCCTAACAAAATCGAGGCAGAGGACAGAGTATTCCCTAACAAAATCGAGGCAAACGCAACAGAGTATTCCTAACAAAATCGAGGCAAAGGACAGCGTATTTCCTAACAAAAAATCGAAGCAAAGACAGAGTATTTTCCTTAACAAACAAATCGGAAGCAAAAGACAGAGTATTTCCTAACAAAAATTCGATGGCAAAGGCAGAGTATTCCTAAAAAACAAAATCGAAGCAAAGACAAGAGTATTCCTAAACAAAATCGAAGCAAAGGACAGGAGTATTTCCTAACAAAATCGAAGCCAAACAGACAGAGTTATTCCTAACAAAAACCGAGCAAAAGACAGAGTATTCCTTAACAAAAAACAGAGCAAAAGACAGTATTCCTAACAAAATCGATGGCAAAAGGACAGAGTATTCCTAACAAAATAAATCGAAGCAAAGACAGAGTATTCCGTAACAAAATCGAAGGCAAAGAACAGAGTATTCCTAAACCAAAAATCGAAGCAAAAGACAGGGAGTATTCCTAACAAAATCGAGGGCAAAGGACAGAGACATTCCTAACAAAAAATCGAGCAAACAAGACAGAGTATTGTCCTAAAAAACAAAATCGAAGGCAAAAGACAGAAGTATTCCTAACAAAATCGAAGCAAAGAACAGAAGTATTCCTAACCAAAATCGAGGCAAAGACAGGAGTATTTCCGCTAACCAAAATCGAAGCAAAGACAGAGTATTCCTTAACAAAAATCGAAGCAAAGACAAGAGTATTCCTAACAAAAAAAACAAAGCAAAAGACAGAGTTATTCCTAACAAAAATCGCAGGCAAAGACAGAGTATTCCAACAAAAACAAAGCAAAGACAGAAGTTATTCCTAACAAAAATCGAAAGCAAAGGACAGAGTTATTCCTAACAAAAACAAGAGGCAAAGACAGAGCTATTGCCTTACAAAATCGAAAGCAAAGACCAGAGTATTCCTAAACAAAAACAGAGCAAAGACAGAGTATTCTAACAAAAACAGAGCAAGACAGTATTCCTAACAAAATCGAAGCAAAAGACAGAGTATTCCTAACCAAAATCGAAGCAAAAAGACAGAAGTAGTCCTAAACAAATCGAGGCAAAGACAGAGTATTCCTAAAAAAAAACCAAAAATCGAGCCAAAGGACAGAGTATTTCCTGAAACAAAATTCGAAGCAAAAACAGAGTATGTCCTAACAAAAACCAGAGCAAAGGACAGAGTATTTCCTAACCAAAATAGAGCAAAAGACAGAGTATTTCCTAAACAAAACGAAGCAAAGACAGAGTATTCCATAACAAAAATCGAGGCAAAAGACAGAGTATTCCTAACAAAATCGAACAAAGACAAAGGATTCCTAACAAAACGAAGCAAAAGACAGAGCTATTCCTAACAAAATCGAAGCAAAGACAGAGTATTCCTAACAAAAACAGAGCAAAGACAGAGTATTCCTAACAAAAACAGAGCAAAGACAGTATTCCTAACAAAATCGAAGCAAAGACAGAGTATTCCTAACAAAATCGAGGCAAGACAGAGTATTCCTAACAAAAACAGAGCAAAGACAGTATTCCTAACAAAATCGAGGCAAAGACAGAGTATTCCTAACAAAATCGAAGCAAAGACAGAGTATTCCTAACAAAATCGAGGCAAAGACAGAGTATTCTAACAAAAACAGAGGCAAAGACAGAGTATTCCTAACAAAAATCGAAGCAACAAAAGACAGAGTAGTATTCCTAACAAAATCGAGGCAAAGACAGAGTATTCCTAACAAAATCGAAGCAAAGACAGAGTATTCCTAACAAAATCGAGCAAAGACAGAGTATTCCTAACAAAATCGAAGCAAAGACAGAGTATTCCTAACAAAATCGAAGCAAAGACAGAGTATTCCTAACAAAAACAAAGCAAAGACAGAGTATTCCTAACAAAATCGAGCAAAGACAGAGTATTCCTAACAAAATCGAGGCAAAGACAGAGTATTCCTAACAAAATCGAAGCAAAGACAGAGTATTCCTAACAAAATCGAGGCAGAGACAGAGTATTCCTAACAAAATCGAGGCAAAGACAGAGTATTCCTAACAAAATCGAGGCAAAGACAGAGTATTCCTACAAAACAAAAATCGAAGCAAGACAGAGTATTCCTAACAAAATCGAAGCAAAGACAGAGTATTCCTAACAAAATCGAGCAAAGACAGAGTATTCCTAACAAAATCGAAGCAAAGACAGAGTATTCCTAACAAAATCGAAGCAAAGACAGAGTATTCCTAACAAAATGAAGCAAAGACTAGAGCATTCCGACCAAAACAGAGCAAAGACAGAGTATTCCTAACAAAATCGAGCAAAGACAGAGTAATTCTTAACCAATCGAGCAAAGACAGAGTATTCCTAACAAAATCGAAGCAAAGCAGAGTTATTCCTAACAAAATCGAGCAAAGACAGAGTATTCCTAACAAAATCGAGGCAAAGACAGAGTATTCCTAACAAAACGTCAAAAACCAAAAGACAAAGAGTCTACAAAATCGAGGCAAAGACAGATATTCCTAACAAAAAATCGAAGCAAAGACAGAGTATTCCTAACAAAATCGAAGCAAAGACAGAGTATTCCTAACAAAAACAATCGAAGCAAAGACAGAGTATTCTAACAAAATCGAGCAAAGACAGAGTATTGCCTACAACAAAAATAGCAAGACAGTATTCTAAACAAAACAGAGCAAGACAGATATCCTACAAAAATCGGAAGCAAAGACAGAGTATTCCTAACAAAAACAGAGCAAAGACAGAGTATTCCTAACAAAAACGAGCAAAGACAGTATTCCTAACAAAATGAGCAAAGACAGAGTATCCTAACAAAATCGAAAGCAAAGACAGAGTATCCTAACAAAATCGAGCAAAGACAGAGTATTCCTAACAAAATCGAAGCAAAGACAGAGTATTCCTAACAAAAATCGAAGCAAAAGACAGAGTATTTCCTAACAAAAACAGAAGCAAAGACAGAGTTATTCCTAACAAAACGAGCAAAGACAGAGTATTCCTAACAAAAATCGAGCAAAGACAGAGTATTCCTAACAAAATCCGAAGCAAAGACAGAGTATTCCTAACAAAATCGAAGCAAAGACAGAGTATTCCTAACAAAACGAGCAAAGAGAGTCCTCAAAAACAAAGCAAGAGAGTATCCTAACAAATCGAAGCAAAGACAGACCTCCCCCCCCCTCCAACAAAAAGAAAGCAAAGACAGAGTATTCTAACAAAATCGAAGCAAAGACAGAGTATTCCTAACAAAACAGACGCAAAGACAGAGAAAGAATTCTATTTCCAAAATCGAAGCAAAGACAGAGAATTCCTAACAAAATCGAAGCAAAAGACAGAGAATCCTACAAAATCGAGCAAAAAGACAGTAATCAACAAAATCGAAGCAAAGACAGAGAATTCCTAACAAAATCGAAGCAAAGACAGAGAATTCCTAACAAAATCGAAGCAAAGACAGAGAATTCCTAACAAAATCGAAGCAAAGACAGTGTATTCCTAACAAAATCGAAGCAAAGACAGAGAATTCCTAACAAAATCGAAGCAAAGACAGAGAATTCCTAACAAAATCGAAGCAAAGACAGAGTATTCCTAACAAAATCGAAGCAAAGACAGTGTATTCCTAACAAAAACAGAGCAAAGACAGAGTATTCCTAACAAAATCGAAGCAAAGACAGAGTATTCCTAACAAAAACAGAGCAAAGACAGAGTATTCCTAACAAAAAAAGAGCAAAGACAGAGTATTCCTAACAGAATCGAAGCAAAGACAGAGTATTCCTAACAAAATCGAAGCAAAGACAGAGTATTCCTAACAAAATCGAAGCAAAGACAGAGTATTCCTAACAAAATCGAAGCAAAGACAGAGTATTCCTAACAAAATCGAGGCAAAGACAGAGTATTCCTAACAAAAACGAAGCAAAGACAGAGTATTCCTAAGAAAAACAAAGCAACGACAGAGTATTCCTAACAAAATCGAAGCAAAGACAGAGTATTCCTAACAAAATCGAAGCAAAGACAGAGTATTCCTAACAAAATCGAAGCAAAGACAGAGTATTCCTAAGAAAAACAAAGCAACGACAGAGTATTCCTAACAAAATCGAAGCAAAGACAGAGTATTCCTAACAAAAACGAAGCAAAGACAGAGTATTCCTAACAAAATCGAAGCAAAGACAGAGTATTCCTAAGAAAAACAAAGCAACGACAGAGTATTCCTAACAAAATCGAAGCAAAGACAGAGTATTCCTAACAAAATCGAAGCAAAGACAGAGTATTCCTAACAAAATCGAAGCAAAGATAGAGTATTCCTAAGAAAAACAAAGCAACGACAGAGTATTCCTAACAAAATCGAAGCAAAGACAGAGTATTCCTAACAAAAACGAGGCAAAGACAGAGTATTCCTAAGAAAAACAAAGCAACGACAGAGTATTCCTAACAAAATCGAGGCAAAGACAGAGTATTCCTAACAAAATCGAAGCAAAGACAGAGTATTCCTAACAAAAACAGAGCAAAGACAGAGTATTCCTTACAAAATCGAAGCAAAGACAGAGTATTCCTAACAAAATCGAGGCAAAGACAGAGTATTCCTAACAAAATCGAAGCAAAGACAGAGTATTCCTAAGAAAAACAAAGCAAAGACAGAGTATTCCTAACAAAATCGAAGCAAAGACAGAGTATTCCTAACAAAATCGAGGCAAAGACAGAGTATTCCTAACAAAATCGAAGCAAAGACAGAGTATTCCTAACAAAAACAGAGCAAAGACAGAGTATTCCTAACAAATTCGAAGCAAAGACAGAGTATTCCTAACAAAATCGAAGCAAAGACAGAGTATTCCGAACAAAATCGAGGCAAAGACAGAGTATTCCTAACAAAATCGAAGCAAAGACAGAGTATTCCTAACAAAAACAGAGCAAAGACAGAGTATTCCTTACAAAATCGAAGCAAAGACAGAGTATTCCTAACAAAATCGAGGCAAAGACAGAGTATTCCTAACAAAATCGAAGTAAAGACAGAGTATTCCTAAGAAAAACAAAGCAAAGACAGAGTATTCCTAACAAAATCGAAGCAAAGACAGAGTATTCCTAACAAAATCGAAGCAAAGGACAGAGTATCCTAACAAATCGAAGCAAAGGACAGAGTATTTACCTAACAAAAACAGAGCAAAGACAAGAGTAGTTCCTAACAAAATCGAAGCAAAGACAGAGTATTCCTAACAAAAACAGAGCAAAGACAGAGTATTCCTAACAAAATCGAAGCAAAGACAGAGTATTCCTAACAAAAACAGAGCAAAGGCAGAGTATTCCTAACAAAATGGAAAGAAAGCAAAGACAGAGTATTCCTTAACAAAAAACACGAGGAAAGACAGAGTATTCCTAACAAATTCGAAGCAAAGACAGAGTATTCCTAACAAAATCGAGGCAAAGACAGAGTATTCCTAACAAAAACGAAGCAAAGACAGAGTATTCCTAAGAAAAACAAAGCAACGACAGAGTATTCCTAACAATAACAAAGCAAAGAAAGAGAATTCCTAACAAAAACAAAGCAAAGAAAGAGAATTCCTAACAAAAACAAAGCAAAGACAGAGTATTCCTAAGAAAAACAAAGCAAAGACAGAGTATTCCTATCAGAAACAAAGCAAAAACAGAGTATTCCTAACAAAAACATATCAACGACAGAGAATTCCTAACAAAAATAAAGCAAAGAGAGAATTCCTAACAAAAACAAAGCAAATACAGTGAATTCCTAACAAAAAAGAAAGCATAGACAGTAAATTCCCGACGAAAAACTAAAAAAAAAATTGAGACAGTTTCCTAAC
>NC_087223.1:15783004-15797766 GCF_015104395.2 Macrobrachium nipponense | reverse complement strand
GCTGACACAAAGGAAGATAAAAGAAACGGAGAGAAAACAGAAAAAAAAAGGAGAGGGAAAATAGAAGATATCAGCAGGGAATAATGAAATTTGTTTATAAATGGAATTTAGAAGCACCCCGTTACAGGATATAAGTGACTTGAGTATAACTATTTTCTCAAAATAAATAATTGGTTCATTCTCTTATGCTTCTCTGAAAGTTAGTTATTTTTCATAATGAGGATATATTTTGATTATTTTTTTATTGAAGAAAGAGAATTATGTATATATATATTATATATATGTATATAATGCTGTTCAGATTTAATGAAAATAACAATAAAAAGAACCTTTAAATATAAATGAATTATTTCATTTATATTTCATGGATAGATTCATGATACTTCTTAGAGTGCTTGCTTTTCCATGGGAGCTGCTCGTATCTCAAGGGCTTGCTTGCAAGGTGATTGTTCGATACTAAACCTTCTGCACTTTGCATGTGATTGCGTTGACTGCATACAGCTGAATTGCCTGCTATAGTCTTCTGCTGTTATTGCAACTTGCATGTGATTGCTGTGACTGTTTGCTGATAAATTGCCTCCTATAGTTGTCTGCTGTTATTGCAACTTGCATGTGATTGCTATCTGTAACTTGCAATTGCGTTCAAATGCACCTGCTTGCTGCCCTCGTCTTGCAATCTTGCACGCGTTATTATAAATCTTGAATCACTATTGATTGATTGGTTTTTCGATCCTGACGTAATCCTGGTGTTTGTAATTTTGTTTTCACGATCTTTTCTCGATATTGAAAGATCGCCTGGAAGGTTGATAAGTCAGACCAGAAGGTCGAATGTGTTTTAAAGGTATGGTATAAAATTATATTGTTTGTTTTGATACGCCAGTTTTGGTCGATGAATGTATGTATGTATGCATGTGTATGTGGGTTGTGTGTATGCATGGATGTATGCACCCTTCGAAACCCGAGTACATTAAAGAATTACGTAAAACGTAAAATTTATGTTGAAATAATTCGCGTCTTTTTCTGATATAATTCCAATTATCATTACGGTAATTACATAATTATAATCACGATTAATAATTATAATTATAACTTTGGAAACAGTTAGATTAACATAAGATGTCAAAGTGATTTAATGGTTACAAATAAAAGCAGATGGGTCTGCCCACAACTGTGTCATCTCCTCTCGTACTTGATTCTTCTAATACCTCGTCATTCTCTTAGCCACGCGACTGGTTCTGTTCTATCCCTGTCAGGCCTAGAAGCATATTAGTAAACAGTCAATGTTAGTTTATATTTAAGGTAATTCTCAGTATAAATTGATTAAATTATTAGTGTCTGATAACACCTTATTAATGTCGTTTATTGTGTCTGACAACATGTTAATTATTGTCATTAGTCATGTCTGAGAACATCTTATCAATGTCATTAGTCATGTCTGATGACACCATATTAATGTCATTAGTCACATCTGGCAACACCTGTAATTTGCCATATCTGACAACAATTCTCAGTATTGAATACTATGTTTGATAATATAACTCATTTTTAGGTTAATATAATTAGTACTGCCTGTTAGAGTGATGTAATAATACACACACACACAAGACGCACACACGGACACACCACGACACACACGGACACGCACACCACACACACACACACACACATACTATATCTATATATATATATATATATATATATATATATATATATATATATATATATATATAGATATATATATAGTATATATACACACACACGCGCGCAAACACAACCACACCCACAACAACACACACAGATTATATAGAGGTATGTGATACATATATCTATATTATATTAGAGATTATTTATTTCATTATAGATAATATATATAGAATAATATTTTTCAGTACTGGAAAGATATATTATTTATGTCATTAAGTATTACTTAAACTGGCCAATATGATTTGTAGTGTCTCTTAGAGAGATATAATAGGTGCCTGTCAACAGTTTTCAGTACTGAAGACATGTATTTAATTACTTTATTAAGTACTACTTTAACTTAACATTAACTTTATGTATACGGTTTGAGATATCTTGAACCCCCATATATAAAGGTATTGAACTTTTGCATAATAATGAAGAGAACATTTAGTTTTATATTACAAGAAATTAAAAGCTATGAGTACAATGATAAATTGAACAGTTTCTTAAGATGTCACCTGCATGTAAATAATTATTTATGTACCAACCAATTTGATTCCATCTCAGATCATTTGTCTGAACATTTGACAAATTCAGTGGTACCTTCTCAAGTTCCCAGGTGGACCAATAGTTTTCAAAATAATAAAAAAAAAACTGACAAACTCAGTGGTACATTATCAAGTTCCCAGGTGCACGAATAGTTCAAAATAATTAAAAAACCCTGACAAATTCAGTGGTGCCTTCTAAAGTTCCAAGGTTACCAAAAGTTTCTAAGTACATAAGAAAGAAATCATCCAATCAGGCACCATATTTCAAACTAGGCAAGCCAGGGATTTAAATAACAAATAATTTAAACCAATCTGAATTCCTCATAAAACAGGGACTGAGGACCTGACCACATCAAAGCCTGAAACTACAACTAAGAAAGCTACTACTACAAGGCCGGCGGGCAGTGGTGGTGGTGGTGGTGTTGGTGGTGGTGAAGCAGGGGCAATAGGAGGGTAATAATGTTGGTTTTATATTCGAGACTCATGATTTAACACATACAAACGATCCATACAGTTTTATGCTTGTGTGTAGAATTTCATAATAATGTATATATACAGTGAAACCTCCACTCGTTGAATGTCTTCGCCTGACCCGATAGGCCTGTAGACTGCATAACATTGCACCAAATATACAACACAGAAATACCTGCAAATTTATTTTATCGTCATGTACAGACATTTATTTTATTGTTATGTATAGGCATTTTTTTTATAAAATAAGAGGCATTCAAGTTATCAAGATTTGTTATAATTCTCAAATTAGATCAGTACAGGTTTGCTGATCTCAAGAACCACCAGTCAGCCAAGCAAGTTCATCATTGGCTTATGAGAGCTATAGCAAAAGCCTAGTGATTTATAATTTTTACCTAAAATTCTTATAGAAGGGTAATTATCTACTAAAATATTTTATAAACAATATTCCTAAAAACATTTCTTAAATTTATCCACTGAAGAATCTTGCAAGGCATGTTTTAACATTCACGTGTAATACTAAAACTCTTGCAAGATTTTTCAGTAACAATAGCAAATCATAATCTTAAATCTGCCAAGTGTAATGTTTTTGTTGAGCCTCAATATTTTCTCAGTTTTATTTCTCCTTGATTCAATTTCAGTAGTGGCTTCGGAGATGTATCCGGACCTTGCTTCATTCAGTGTCCAGAAAAACCAGCTGGGGAAAATTGTACCGAATATTATGATGGTTGCTGTACAAGATACATCTGTGGGGATCTTCCAAGGTGATTAATGAATCTTGATATTTAGTTTTAGCTATATATTGGGATTGTTAACTGATTTTCAAAGCTAATATTGGCACTGTTAAGTCACATTGAATTGCTTTGCCACAGATTCAACACTCAAGAGGGCAAAGATCACAATGGATATTGTATATATATTCTTATATAGGCCTTCCTACAATAGGTCCAATTAAAGTACAGTTCAAAATTGTAAACTGGAAAAGCATGACCCATACTCCTACCAACAGGAACTGTCGTGAAGGTGACACTGTTTACGAAATTGGCCAGTCATATGAGGCTAGTAGGTGTCGCACCTGCTATTGTTCATATTCAGAACAAGGGGCAGTTTCTAACTGCTACAACTCATACTACTGCCCAGGAGCACCACACAAGGATTGCGTGTCGCTTGGTAAACCACAGGATAAATGCTGCGAACAATTCGACTGTGCTAAGTAAGTCCAGCAGGCATATCCAATTCACTATTATCATCTGCATAAACACCATGTTGTCCAAATGGCCTCTGAAGTTCATCCACTCATGTTCTTCCTGTCCTTTATCTTCTTTATCTCATTCAATGACCTCTGGGTCTTCCAACTCTTCTGGTGTCCACATGTTACATGCCATAGCTCTATTTTTTCTACCAGAGCACCAGAGCTTCTAATAATTTTTTCTCTCTTTGAAGCACGACCTGTAAGCTAGATGGCACCTACTATGCTATAAATGAAAATTGGATAGCTAGGAGAGACCCTTGTAAGAACTGCACATGCGTGAAAAAAGGGAACAGCCCACCTGAGACAGTCTGTGAGACGCTTGTATGTAAAGATCCGCCGTCGCCGGCCTGCCGTCCACTCAAGTATGCTGACGAGTGCTGTCCTCACGATTGGGATTGCACCAAGTAAGTTGTGTTCTAGGGATTGGTAAAGTTTGGCACTTGTACAATATGTTACTGAATGGTGAATGTGAGACTTGGTCTACATTAAACTATGTTGGGGAAATCAACCGTGTTGAGCAGAGTAAGTTTCTTTTGGCCTAGTTTCAGTTATCTTGACAGGTAATGTGATTATGATTGGCATCATCTTAGTAACTTGTGATTTGGTAATTAGCATGGCATTGCCAGCAATGACTGTAGATTAAGACCAATTTTTAATACCACATATCTACAGATTTATTGTGTTTGAGTTTATAATAGCTTTGAAATATATGTAATTTTCCAAGCTGTAAGTCCCTTATATACAAGTTCAAAGATGCATTGTCAACTAGATATCTGTCAGTGGTTAGTCTCCATTTCTTGCATGAGTCTCTTCAAAACTTTTGTCTTACAGCCTGGGTTTTCAATTCCTTAATATTATTTGGTGTTTGTTGATGAAAAATACAACATATTTTCAGTGATTACCTCATCACGACAGCGAGAAAATATGTAAGAGGCCACAAGGTTCCCCTTTGCGTTTTTGGTGCCTCACAGAATGTACCTGTTGACCTGACATTCCTGCTTTCGGATAAATCACAAAGCTCTTCATCAGTCAAGGTGCAGGGAACAAGTAAGTGCTGTGAACTACGCACTGCCTTATCTTTAGAAATTGTTTTATGTTTTGTGAGTTCTTCTTAAAGAAGTATTGGATATGTTATGAACTTTCTTTTGATAAGTCTCCAAATGCTTTATGATTGCAAGGGAAATCTACCCAAATGCTATTCTACTTGCATTTTAATACATTTTCATTTATTTTTTCTTTTAAATAAGTGATATCTCTTCTTTCTGTATTTCCCTTTATCTTCTCTTCCTAATGAGCACCATATTCTTTGGAAGCTTCTTCAAGTTTAAGGCAATGGCCCCTGGGCTTGTTTTATGTGAATAGGGTTCATTATCTGAATAATAATGATAATATGAACCTTTCAAATATTCTTTTTTACAGCAGCTAATGGCTACTCTTGCAGTGAACTTGAAGTCCCGAGAACCATTGCCGAATCTGCCATCCTGAACGTAACAGGCACAGTCGGACAGACGAAAGTCCAGCAACAACACCGGATCTTGACCGTTGGAATTTCCAAGACTTTTGTACAGACTGACAAGTACCTCTACCTTCCGGGCCAACTGGTACAGTTTCGAATCCTGACCCTGACCGGAAAACAAGGCTCTGTTTCGTACGAATCGGTCGACAGTGTTTGGATTCAGTCGCCAACTGGAAATCGCTTGGCCCAGTGGACAAAAGTGGCCAATCCAGACGGGCTCTTGCAGCTCAGCTTCCAGTTGGCTGATGAAGTTGAGGAGGTTTGTTTGTGGAAACTGTTCTTCCTTGGGATAATTTACATTTGATTACTGTCTGTTTGTTTATTTCAATTGGAGGTAATCTCTAACTTTACTGTATTTTATGGAAGCTATGGCAGCCATGAATATATCCTTCAACATGTCAAGACCTCTTTTCGGAGAGAAACTTTGGAGTTGGCAAAAATAAATGATTTTGAAAATATTATCTGTCTTGTTTGATAATAAACTAGAGGTTGATGTAAGCTTAAATCTGACTATGGGGATTTACCAATATTTTGAATATTTCCAGGGTGAATATAAAATCAAAGTAAATGCTACAGGCTTGGAGGTGGTAACTTCCCAGACTTTCAAAGTTGAGCCCTATGTACTGCCAAGATTTACCGTAACTCTTGACACACCAAGTTCTGTGTTGGCTACTGCAACCGAGATACCATTCACCGTTTGTGCAAAGTATGGAATGTCAAAGTTGTACTTGAAAAGGTTGTTATGATGCTCTGTGTAATAAAATAATGTATATATACATAGGGAACACAGGTTATAAGTCTTCAAAAAAGAGTACAAGGGTATTACCATGATGTCACAATGAAGATTGAAACTATGGTCCCTGAATGGGACTAAAAAAAAATGTCAAGTAAGAAGGAATTAGTTTGGGGCAGTTGGGGGATTTATGCAGGACTGTAAAGTTCACTGACGTAGCAAACAGCCAATCAGTGACTGCTTTTAAGATTAATTAATCTCCTTGTTTTCAACTTCTGGATAAAACCCATCCAGTAAGTGATCTTGGCTTACACCACTGATGAACAAAAAAAGCTGTCATGATGTCTGTGGGAGTATGCATAGGTTCCTGATGCTTAAAGCATTTCTCTTCAGGAATCTGCCTGTTATTTCCTCCAGGTACACATTTGGCGAACCTGTTAAAGGAGCAGCCACAGTCAATGTGACAATGATGACTTATTACATGGAGGACAAAGGCTTTTCTGCATCGAAATCGGTGAGTTTCGTATTTATAGAATTTTGTAATAATAAAGTAGAAGAGCTGCGGGTATCTATCAGTGCAATTAAGTAAATATTTAAATGTTAGAATAATGAAGCTGATTAATAAGTAGTGCTTTTTGAGAGCTACTACATACATATGAAAATTTGATAATTCATAAGATTATGCAATCCAAAATGTTTATCTGTTTAAGATATAGAATTTATTCATTCGATTTCAAACTTCTACATTTAATCAACAGTTTTTCAAAATAGTGCCTCATAATAAGCATTGCTCTACACTCTCCTGGAACCAAACTACTCTTCCTCTACCATACCCTTCTGAAATTAAATTACTCTTCATCTCTGACAACTCTGGTATATTGTACGATTCTGGGCATCCATTCTCGTCCATTTCTATTTCTATTTCAATCCCTGTCACACTCAGGACGTCAATGGCTGCTGGGAAAGCAAGATACAGCTGACACAGACGAACACTAACTTCTACGTTTTTGATTTACTGGCAAAAGCAACTTTCGTTGAAGATGGCACAGAGGCTGAAGTGAATGCTAGCAGGACGATCAGTGTTGTTCGTAATATCTATTCTTTCGAGAGACTTTCACCTCAGGATTATTACAGGCATGGGCTTCCTTATCCTTTCAAGGTAAGATTGAATGGAGACAGTCTTCTTCTTCTTCTGACGAGAGTTGGTAGGAAGTTACGTCTTTATTTGCTTCTACGTGAGTTGCCTTGGCGTCTCATGAAGTGTCAGTAGACTTTGGTGAATTTATCAGACATATTTTGTATGTTACCTGAAAATGATTTTTTTTTGTAGAAATCAGCTTTGGTGTGAAAATAAAGGCTTTAGGTTCTGAATATAGATGGGTCAAGATAAAGAGGATGTGGTGATGTGAATATATATTTGAAGAGTCCAAATTGAAAGGACAGGCCATCTATGTGATTATATCTGCATGTGGTCCAGGAATAAAAAAAAGATTGGCTAAATCTAAACGATACTGTTAAAGGCTAAGTCTGAAAGCTGAATGGTGCATAACTTGAAGAGTCCTAATTGAAAGAACAGGCCATTTATATGTACCTAGGGATGAAATAAATGTGAAAGTGAACCAAAATGATTTTACTGTTCTCTGAGTCTGAAATTTTACATAGACAAGATCTTGTGCTAAATCTGTGACATATTCTAAGTCTGAAAATTTCCTTTAAAAGTTAAAAGTGACAAGAGAAGATGGAGAGCCAATCAAAGGCAGAGTGATGTCAGTCTGTGTTAGAATTGCCTGCAAAAATATTACCCTGGACGACACTGGAATTATTGATGTTCTCGTTCCTTCCAGTGCCTTGAGGGACAATAATCAGATCGTGGTAAGTACACGCAAATAACTTTTTTTTTTTTTTTTTTTTTTTTAAAGATTTGAGTACCTTACTAAATACTGTATGTCAATTGTAATCATTATCAGTTGATTTTCTCCCATTTTTGTCTGTGCTTAACTGTTTTTGGGTGCTCTTTGTAGGCTATAGAAGACTGGAAATGAGATTAACTTACCTGATTTACATAGTTCTTGAATGAAGTCAACCTCTTCGGAGCAATTCTTAAGGTTGACGGGGGAATGGGTTCATGAAGCAATTTGTAATTTCACTTCAGGTAAAGTCAAGTAGGTCTGGGAAAAAAGAATAAAAAAAATCTCAGCAAAGCTTAGGAGATCTAGAAAAGACAAAAAGTTAATTCTATCGGTTTAACTTCTGAGGTTTGCTTCACGAAAACTGCTACACAAGGTCAGCCAGTTAAACAATAATGTCCTACGTGAAGTCAAAACTTTCTGAAAAATAAAGTTGCGGAGTTGAATAGTGTAACTCCAAAGCGCTGTAGACAACACTGACCTAATTGCTTATTGCAATTCCTCTTGGAAAGCCCTTTGATGACACGAGTTACGTAAAAGAGTGGATCTCTTATAGTGGGTCTCTTAACTTCAGTTACGCCCTATTCACTATCATTTCTTCATCAGGTGACACCAGATCAGCCTCAGCAAGAAATCGGTCCCCTGGGTTACCTGTATTCATCGAGCTTTTACGACGGGCCTCTGTTTTATCACTCTCCCTCGCTCTCCAGTCTTCAGCTCGAGATGCCCTCAGAAGCGTTGGAATGTAGCGCTGGAAGCGGGGCTATTGACATTCCAGTCTTCTTCATCAGTAATGGAACTTCGAAAGCGTTGATGAGAACGCAGGTATGTAGTGTACTCCTAAATGATGATATGTTCCAACGGCAGTTGAGCCTGAACTGTGACCTAAGAATAGAAGGGCATGTGGAATAGAAGCCAACATCTACTGGTAATCTCTCATGCCACTACACTAACTCAAATGTATCTCCCTGCTCTACCATCTCAGCTGGTGTCAGCGGACCAGGTCCTGTGGACTGAAGTCAAGGAGTACGACCTCACAGCCTCTGCTCTCCCGATAGACCAGTCGAAGTTCATTGAACCAGAGGGCAGCATCGATGCTGGACTTGTCCGAGGGAGTTTTGTTGTCAAGGTTCCTGTGCAAACAAACCTCTTGTCTGACCTCAAAGTGAGTGAAGAATATCTAATTTATGGAAGGGTATCTTGGTTCGTTCTATTAATTTCATAAATGGGACATAGGTTGGACATTCCCTTAATAGAATAGCTATAGATAATGCACAAAGGAAGTTGTATAATTCTTTAAATCAATATGTAAGCAAGTATACAGTTAGAAAACATTGCTAAAAACAAATAGGCCTTCAAGGGCTTGCTATGTAAACTTTGTTTACAATATGTAGTATTAGCATGACAAGAAGAAATACTGATAAAAATTGTCTGATACATAACCATAAGGTAAATATTAAGTGAAATGTATAGTATAGCTGTCAGGAGCTTTGTGTTGAAGGGTTAAGAATGCGAGAGAGATGATTGGTAGATGTAGAAACAATGATAAGAGAAATTTTTAAATGCCAGAGTAAAGTATTAGGATTCTCAGGCTTGACAGACTGATTAAGGAAATGAAGATGGAATAATTTAACTACCATTCAAGATCAGAGTTGGATATGGCTGATGTACTGACTTAAATCCGCTTCAAAGCTGATTGTCAGCAGGTCCCCATCAGAGTCCCAATGTATGTTTTATGTTTCATTAAGTTCCCACCCTTTGTGAATGCCTTACCTTTCAATTTCTCGAACCACAGGGACCAAAACATGCTCCCAAATCACATTCAAACCTCGAACAACAGGTACCAAAAACACGTTCCCAAAATGCATTCAAAGTGACTGTCAAGTGGTCCCACCTCAGTCCCAAGTCATGTTGTAGGCTTAACTAAGTTCCCATCTTTTGTGGATAATTGCTTTCTAAGTTTATTGAATCCTAGGGATCGAAAACTGCTCCCAAAACACAAAGCTACAACACTTCCTTTCCTCAGGTACTAATGTGGTACGCAAGGGACGATGGAGAAGTCGTTTCAACGTCTGGCGATGTGAAAGCCAAACAGTGTCTCAGCAACCCTACTACGCTGGCCTTTTCGTCGCCCAAGGCAACTCCAGCACCAAAAGATCCTGTGACACTGACCATTTCGGCCACGCCAAAGTCTGTCTGTGGTATTGGTGAGTTGATCAGATATCATTTATTAATTTTGATTTCATAATATAGACTCCATCTTTTCTTTTTCTCTTTGAATTTTTAAATGAAAACCATTGTGGACAAAGTTAAAAAACTGTAAACCCAAGAGGGCTCCAACGGGAAATCAGACTGTAGAGACATACACACACAAATAGATATGATGGAATGGTAAATAGAAAACCCAATATATCTGAAAGCCATGAGGCATCAGCAGCAGGAGCAGAGAACAGGAATGAATTAGCTCCTCGCTTGAATACCTGGATATCAGAAGATTCCACAACTGCACTAGAAAAACTATTCCACATTTCAGTTGTAGCTAAGATGAAACTCCTAGCAAACTGAATAGTATTTAACCTGATGGTCTCCGTTGGTATAACCGGTTAATATTCGTATCTGCTAGTAGTACAGGCTAGCAAAACTAGTGTCATATCTTAGTCCTGAGTCAGACTGGATGGTAAAATAACTCCACTTTCTATATCGAAAGAATAGTGAGGTTGTGAGGACTGAGTAAGACGAGGAGAGTGAGGGAACTAACTTTATTCGCAAATGAGGCTGTACATAAGGCGGCGTGCGGACAGAAGCGTAATGTCCGTCATGCATGCATGAACAAACAGTAAAAAAGGGGCAGGGCCCCCACTGTGAATGTGTTTCTTCACAGACGAAAATACATGAATAATATTATATAGAGGGAACGGATTCCCGACACACGTCAAAAGAAAGGCCAGAAAATGATCTACATTCTAGTTCCTGGAAGAAAAGTGAGGACATATGGATATACAGATTTTTACAATGGAAGGGCGAACGTTCGCCCGAATGTCGTCCTTACAAATACCCTCCCCCCCCCAAAGACAATGATTATGTAGAATCGTTGGCTGACTAACGGATTCTTATGGGGAACTGGAGTCCTCGGGTTCGTGATTCCCTTGGTTGAGAGGCATCTTGAATGTCCTCGTCATCTTGAGGGCCAGCATGCAGGATGCCACCCCTGGTAGTGGGCCTGGGGGGTTTGACTGCTTTCCTTTGGCAGCCTTGACGACATTTAGGGGTGCTCTCAGGAACCAGCAGTGTCGGGGTTTTGCGAGGGCCTTCAGCGGGGTTGTCTTCATCGGGGATGATGGCGGGCTTGAGGTGATCTATCGAGACCTAGTCCTTGCAGCCACCTATTGACACGAGCAATGTCTTCTCCTAACAATGGCCGGCTCGGTGCGGGCCCTGGTAGGGCCTCGTCAAGGGCGGGTGGGTGGCGTCATTCCCTACGAAGACGAACCTGCAGAAGTCCAGGGCTCGCGGGTGGAACTGCTTCGTCTTGTGGACGTACATCTCTTGGCAGGGAACGAACTTCTGGGCAGCTGCACGCAACCTAGCCAGGGGAATATCAGGATCGTCGCTGTCGGTGGGAAAGAATTTGTCAGGGTCTCCCATACACCTTTTCTGCAGAGACCGAGGATGACCCAGGAAAGCTGTGCCTTCCAATTGGGGCCCTGACAGCGTGCCATTAAGGAAATCCTGAGTGAGCGGTGGACCCTTTCCCCCCACCATGGCCACTGGTCTGGCGGGTATTGTAAGGATTTGTCCTTCAGTCCCCAGAGCTCTGACGTGAAGGCAGGGTCAGGCACTCCGAAGTGGCTGATTCTGTTTCCTGCTGGAGGTGGGTATCAGGGGACGAGGGCGTCCTGTGCTGGTATCACAGAGGAACGTCGTCCTGGAGGGGCTGAAGGGGATGACCTCCCAGCGAAGAGAGGTAATGGCAGTCCGGTAGGCTAGTACTTTGGGGTTGGTGCTTGTTCATGTGCTACATCTTTGTAGTCGACGCCAAGGTGAAGGGAGTTGATCTCCGGATTTCTTCCGCTGGGGACGTACTCAATGGAGCACCTGAACTCGGAGACGGCCATGAGATGATGTTGCTGCCTTGCAGACCAGGCATCACCTGCCTTGATGAAGGCGTGGACTAGCAGCTGGTGGTCCGTCCTTATGGTGAAGGGGACGCCCTCCAGAAGATATTTGAAGTGGCGAACGGCCTCTAGATGGGAAGGAGCTCATGGTCGAATGTATTGTAGTGAGTCTTGGTGGGTTTGAGCTTCTTGCGGAAAAAGGCTAGCGGTGTGGGGACTCCACTGACCAGCTGTTTCAGGACAGCGCCGCACGCGATGTTGCTGGCATTGGTGGTGAGCGTTAGGGGTGCGATGGGGTCCTGGTGAGCCAGGGTAGTGGCTCTGCTGGGGAAGACTGGTTTGGGTGAAGGTGAGTTGCTGGTCTTCTCCCAATGTCAGCTTATTAGGTTTGCCCTTCAGGACCTTGGTCGAAGGGCACATGGTGCAGGCGATGTCCGGGATGAACCTTCAATAATAATTCACCATTCCGCTGAATTCTTGGACGGCCTTGACGGTCGTCAGTGTTGGGAACTTCTCCACTGCGGCCACCTTTGACACCATGGGATGAACTCCTGCTGCTGTAATTTCGTGGCCGAGGATATCCACCTTCTCGGCACCGAAGATGCATTTGTCAAAATGGACGACAAGTCCATTCTCCTGTAGGCGCTTGAGTACGGCCCAGACATGGTTCAAGTGCTCCTCCAGCGATCTGGAAAAGATAAGAATATCGTCCACGTAGCAGACATAGAAGGGTATGTCACCGAGGATGCTGTCCACGATGCGTTAAATGTTGGCCCCAGCATTCAGCAGGCCAAAGGTGGAGAAGGCGAACATGAATGATCCGAAGGGTGTTATGATCGCTGTCTTTGGAATGTCATCAGGATGGATGGGGACTTGAAAATACGACTTTAATAAGTCGATCTTGGAGAAGACCTTGGCACCGCAGAGGGGCCTGGTGAGGTCCTGCATGTTTGGCAGGGTTTAGCTGTCTGGGATAGTAACAAGGTTCAGGCACCGGTTGTCACCACAGGGCCTCCACGTGCCAACTGCCTTCCTCACCATGTGGAAGGGGAATGCCCACGGACTCGCTGCCTTTTTACAGTTCCCCATCTTCTCCATTTCTTTGAAAGCGGTCTTGGTTTCCTGGAGGAGCTTCGGCGGGAGGCAGCGGAACTTGCCGTGTGTCAGGTAGCCCTTGTTATCAATATGGTGGAAGACACCATTTCCTTGGCCCTCTGGCAAGTGGGTGGGAGAGGCAGGTCTCGGTATTGAGAAGGCGCTGGCGGGCCACGTCCACCAAGAGGCTGTGGTGGGCAAGGAAATCCGCCCCCAGGAGAGGGGTCTGTATGTTGGTGAGGAAGAAGGGCCAGGTGTAGGTCTGGCCCAGGAATGTGATGGTCTGGGCTCTGGTGCCGTAGGTGTGGATGGGTGTCCCGTTTGCAGCCACGAGGGCGGTCGGGTTGTCACAGGAGTGGCTGCGATCCTCTGCAGAAGAAGGGAACACCAACTGCATGGCACCAGTGTCAACCAGCATCCTGAGGCCGGAGATGCTGTCCTGGACATAGAAGCCCCTGGGTTGGATTTCATTACTGCTGCTGCCATAGGGGCTTGTTTCGGGTGTTGCCACTGTCGTTTTTTGAAGGGCAGAAAAAGCAAGGGTGCTCACACTTTTGCGCTTTGCTGCCAAACTGGCGGTGGAAGCGTCACCACCCGACGTCTGGGAGGGGCTTTGGAGATAGCTGGTATGCTGCACCAACCGTGTCTTCCTGCTGTAGGCTGTTGGCTGATGGAGGAGAGGAGAGTTTTGCAACTTGGGTGGCGGTAAACAGCGTGAAAGCCTGCTGCACCAGACTCTCCATTTCAATGGTCTCGGCATTAGGGATCTGGCTTTGGACTTCGGGTGCGAGCTGGCAAAGGAAGAGTTGATGGAGGGGGCTCACCTCTAGCCTTCATCCTTGGTGGTCCACCTCTGGCAGGAGGACCAGGTCCTGGATCTTGTGCCAGGCCAGTCTGGGATCCGAGGTAGTTATGGGGTTGACCACGAGGTTGAAAATTTGGGCGGGTCACTGGGGAACTGGAAGGAAGAAGACCTGGATAAGGTCCCTCTTCAGGTCTTTGTAAGGTAGCTCCCTGGGCTGGCTGTACATCCATGGGGCGAGGCGTTTGAAGGTATCCGCTGTGAGGGTCCCGGTGATGAGATGTGTCTTGTAGCTGTCCCGGGTAATGCCGTGGATCCGGAACTGTATTTCTGCCCGTTGCAGCCATGTTGCGACGTCCTCACTGCAGAAGGGCGGGATTGATGTGGTGGTGCTCAGACGGTGCGGGCTTCGAGGAGGACTCAAGCATGAAAGTGGTGGGCCAAACCATAAGACTGAACGCCAAAATACTTCTGTGAAGAAATGCTGTTGCGAGTCCGCTATTGGGATTGAGGAGTATCAGAGAACCTAGACTAGGTGTTGTATGGGTCTGTTAAAGGTTCTATGAAGGTGAGTGGCAGTAATTAGTTCCTTAATGGCAAAGCCAAAACCGCCTGGGTCACCTACTACTCCTGGGTCACC
>NC_087223.1:15768004-15778004 GCF_015104395.2 Macrobrachium nipponense | reverse complement strand
TGTGGACCTCGTTGAGACTAGATTGCTATTTACGAAATGAAGCTGTTTCTTAGCTTGTCACGAGAGTTTCAACTAGCCCACTAAACCTGGCTAGATAATCTGACCCATCCATATATAAACAAATATGTATCTAATGTCTGAAAGCTGAAAGTAGCCTTTGTATCTAAGTTTAGAGACTTAAATATATGTTTTTTCCTTTCAGTGACACAGTCATCAAGCCACTGATGGTGAAATTTGAAGGCGTCACGGAAGAAAAAGTGGCAAGCGACTACTTTTGCTTAGGTAAGAGTGCTGACTTTTGTTTTTGTTTTTTTTGGAGGATACAAATCTCATTTCAGTTCACTTATAAATGACTTACATATGCTTTCATCTGGCCTGGGCTACATATCGACACTGGAATAGCCATCAGTGTAAGGTATTTAGCCACAGAGGCTATTGCAATATGCAACACACAAGCAAGGGCTTACTTATCGTATCATCTGGCCTGGGTTTACATAATGGCACTGAATTCCCCTTCAAGGTTAAACATTCATACCTTTTCTTGCAACCTCATCAGTGAATGGACAACCACAAGGTTCCTTTGACCCTTGGTCGATCACGACCCCAAAAGGAATTGTTCCAGACTCCCAAAGGATTTTCGTCAGTGCCACGAAGGATATCATGGGGCCGACGCTGGAAGTAAGTCTAATTAATATTAGACTGCCTCTCAAACTTGTTCTCTTCTCAGGTTTTCTTATAATTATGTTAATTTCTAAATTAATATATGGCAATATTTGGTAATTTTTCATATCTGGTACAGATAAACACATCAGAATTGTAAGTGTAGCTGTTTCGATAATCTATACAACAGAGGAAGCAGTAAAAATTGCTATTTACACGCTGTTATGTATCTATCATTGACATAAAAGCGAACAGAATTATAAGGAAAACTAAGAAGAATCACTACATCATTAACTTCCTTAATGCAACCATTGTGTTAAACAGAATCTAATTACTGTCATTATTCAAATCATTACTCTTATCATTATTAGTTTGCGTTTATGTGTCAGTGTAATATGATCTCACCACTCCTGTTTACAACACTTTAAACTCTCCAGTCATAAGAATCTGGCTTTCCATTCAAGATTAGACCTACGACAATACAACTGATTCATTCACAATTCCTTCATTCACAATTCCTTCTCTGTTTACATTCCAGAACTTGGGTAGCTTAATAGCCATGCCTTACGGGTGCGGAGAACAGAACATGCTTACGTTTACACCGAATATATACGTTCTTCAGTACCTGGAGGCCATTGGGCAGCTGACTCCAACGATGGAACAAGATGCCAAGAGATATATGGAGGCTGGTGAGGGACAGTTTAGTCTTTTTTTTCTAAATCTTTGCTTAGGTATTGCAACTGCTTTTTGTCCGGTGCTGTCTCAGCTTCTAGTACAGCAGTCTACAGACACTGTAGAGCTGTGAAGATATTATTTTGGACATTAAAATAATATCTATAAGAAAGAATTAAGGTTACAGAGCTCATGTGAATTGGGAAACCTGTGACCTTTGTCTACCGTGGGCCTATAATCCTAAAAAAAGTAGGGCGGTTGTCTTGGGGTTTTCCCTTCCTCCTTGTCCTGTGCAATCTTAGTTACAGGTAAGGCGTGACCTACAGTCACTGTAGAGACGATAAGCCAACGTCAAAAATGCGTAGTATCCTAAATAAGTTCTACAGTAGAGAAAGTTTATGTTACAGAGAAGCTCATTTAGCAACAGGGGACCTTTGCCCATAGGCCTACAGGCCTAATAGAAGAAGAAAGAGAGAGGGGGCCTAAATCTAATAGAGAATACTGAGCAACTTGAAGGCTGCTTTGTCTTCCATAGGCCTAATAAAAGTAGGGAAGAATGAATAGGCCTAACTTTAAAAAATAAGATAAGCAATGTTGCATCACTTTTAATCTCAGTTTAATAGATTTTCTAGACCTTCCTATACTTCTAGCTTTCGTTAGGACTAAAGTCCTACAAGGAAACTATCCTTAACCGCCTTTCATATTGCAGGATACCAGCGAGAACTGACTTACAAGAGGAAAGACGGGTCCTACAGTGCTTTTGGCCAGAGCGATAAAGAAGGATCTACGTTGTTGACAGCCTTTGTCCTACGGTCCTTTGGCCAAGCTGCTGAATACATCTCTGTAGGTTCCTAGGTTCCTCTGGATTCTTTTGAAGGATTTCTATCATTTTTCCTTCTTGAGAAGGATTTATTTTAAGGATTAAAAGGTAAATTTAAATTCCAGGTTGACGAGAACGAGCTGGAAGCGAGCAGTGACTGGCTGCTTGGACTCCAAGATAAGGATGGATGCTTTCCTCTCAAGGGAACTATTCACCACAAGGATCTCCTGGTAATGTCGAGTGTTGTGTAGTGGAAATGATGTGAAAATTGTGGTCTTGGGGTTTGGTAGATTGTACTGCCAAGGAGCTAAATGTTTTCCATGAAACTGTGCAGGTTTTGTAAGTAGGAACTATGATTATGCAACTTTTTTAGTATAGGGTTCCTGGTTGCATCCTGCCTCCTTAGGAGTCTATCACTTTTCTTGCTATGTGCGCTGTTTCTAGGAGCACACTCTTCTGGATGTTATTAATTATTATTATTATTATTATTATTATTATTATTATTATTATTATTATTATTATTATTATTATTCAGAAGATGAACCCCATATATATAGAACAAGCCCACCAAAGGGACCACTGACCCGAAATTCGAGCTTCCAAAGAATACTAAGGTATCATTCGAAAGAAGTTACAGAAGGTGATGGGAAATGGAAAATACAGAAAGAAGAGATCAGTCATTAGAAAACAGATGAATTAACAAATGAATTAATGAATAAATAAATATGTAAGTAAATTATTAAAATACAAGGAGAATTGTATTAGGACAGAGATGCATTGCATCTTCGCTTTAACTCCTGGAGTTCCAGTTGCAAGAAAGGAATTACTTTCTTGTATCCACTGGAAAACAGTTTGTTGTTTCGCAAATTAAACTCTAACAGGGAATTTCATCTGTATCCTTATTCCAGGGAGGCATTGACGGCCAGTCCCTAGTGCCAATGACAGCCTACGTCCTGATATCAATGCTGGAATCTGGAAAAGTCGACAACGCAACAGCAGTGACCAACGCCATCAAGTGCATCACATCCACAACCAAAACTGACCCCTACACAAACGCCCTCGTAGGCTACGCCCTGGCCCTCGCCTCTGACAGCCGAGCTAAGGGCATCATAGACAAGGCCTACAATGCCCTGACGACTGACCCCGGCGCCCTTAATCAGCCAACTCTTGTGGAGACGGCTGGATATACACTTCTGGCCATGATGAAGGTGGACCAGAATGCCTATGTAGACGAGGCTTCAAAGCTTGCCAAGTTGATCTCTAGCAACAGGAATGGGCAGGGTGGTTTTGTGTCCACTCAGGTAAGTATCACTATTATTATTATTATTATTATTATTATTATTATTATTATTATTATTATTATTCAGGAGATTGGCCACAGTTACATAAAACAAGCCTATAAGGGTCAGTGACTTGAAATTCAATGTAATTATTCAGGTCCCATTCATATGGAACAAGCCTACAGGTACCATTGACTTGAAAATATTATTATTATTATTATTATTATTATTATTATTATTATTATTATTATTATTATTATTATTATTATTATTATTATTATTATTATTATTATTATTATTGTACTTAGGAAGCAGGCCCCCTCTCAAGCATACTTTATCAAACGTGATGGCTACCTCAGCATTGTTACTCTTGTAGAAATTCTTCTCTATTTTTCGAATAGTGGCTTTTTTCATACTACTCAAACCGTCTAGTAGAGCACCTATGGAGGTCATTAACAAATGTAGGTTCAAGATCGATGTATATCTTTCAGCTTATACAGATAAGCTATGATATCATAGTCGTCAAAGTCATTCAGGGTTTCTCACTCTCTCGTTTTCTTATAGTGAGCTTTCGTCTGTAGTTACCAGACATCCTCTAGGCTAGGAGGCTGAGGGTAGACTGCTTCTGGTGTGGTGTCCATCCTCCTTTTATTTGGGGTCATCAGCAGGGGGTCTGCCCCATGCTGATCTCCTATTGGCTAGTGGCAGAAAATCATCTTTATCAATAGTTGCTTGAGATAGGTCTCAAGCCACTTTCGCCATGCCGATGTTTTTGTTCTTGTAATCTTCTAGACTTCCTGAGGTGCGCAGTGATGCTGCTGTGCGTTGCGTAACATCATGGCTAATATGACTGTTGTTGCCTGCAGGAGTATATCGTTTGGGGGCGTTGTCATCCGTAGAGTTGTCGTGGTTGGTGGTGTCGTTGTTGGTGTCAGGTCTCCCATACTTGTGAGGAGGAGAAATTCTTCCTGTGTTGTATTCAGTGTTGGTTTTATTTGCTGGATGAGAAGCGCCTCCAGCAGGCGTAACCTATGGGCATCAGGAGACTTAATGATGATCTTAAGTGTTCTGGATGATCACATCCCGGGAGATGGCCTCTTGATGTTTGGTGCGGGCGTGGTTCTGAATAGCCCCTCTTGGTCATGGCAGGAGAGTCTCTTAGACAGGTGCATGCTAGTCATACTAACGTAGGCGCTGCTGCTAACATGGACTCGGCATGAGTATTGGTATACGTACCTGTAGGGAGGCTTATTTTCCATAATTAGGTCGTGCATCCTCCGTTTCTGGTAATAATTAAGTTAATTTTCTTGGTGTAGTCAATTGGGATTACATAATCGTAAATAATCTTCTTAACGGAGTCCTCTTCTTCACAGTAATGGGAACTCATGAAGGCTTTATAATATAGCTTGATATCATCCTGGGGGCGGGGCTGCGGGCTCTCACTACCGTACAATTTCTCCAGGTTCTGTACGGACTTCTCTACGTTAATTAACTCTATTCGAATAAGATTATATTACGAGTAACTTTATGGAGGTGCGGTCGAGATCCTGATGAGTGTCCTGCCAGGTTGAGCAGTGGGAGAGGGCTCTCCTGACGAAGGCCCTGACGGTCATGCTTTTGAATATGGCAGGGCACTCGCTGTCACCATTGAGGCAAAGTCCAAGGTTGGTCTTCTTTGTGTAGACAGAAGTACGGAGGCTGTCTTCCGTCTTACTCACAAGGACGCCGAAGATCAACCTTGGACTTTGCCTCAATGGTGACAGCAAGTGCCCTGCCAGACGTATGTGGTGTACCAATACTCATGCCCAGTCTGCGGTTGCAGTGGCGCCTACGATGGTATGACTAGCATGCGCCTGTCTAAGAGACAATCTTGCTATGCCCAAGAGGGGGCTATCAAGAACCAAGCTCGTACCAAACATCAAGAGGCCATCTCCTGGGATGTGATCATGCAGAACACTAAGATCATTGGGAAGGCCTCTGATGCCCATCGGTTACACCTGCTGGAGGCGCTTCTCATCCAGCAAATAAAACCAATACTGAATACAATGGAGGAAGGATTTCTCCTCTTCAGGAGTAAGGGAAGACCTGCCCCCAACAACGACACCACCGACCACGACAACTCAACGGAAGACAACGCCCCAGAACGAGATACTCCTGCAGGCAACGACAATCCTATTAGCTTTGACATCCCGCAGTGTTACGCAACGCACTGCAGCGTCACCGCACACTTCAGGAGGTATAGAAGATTACAAGAACGAAACCATCAGCATGGCAAAAGTGGTTTGAGTCTCGGCTCAGGCAACCAGTGATAAAGAAGATTTACTGCCACCAGCCAATAGGAGATCAGCATGGGGCAGACCCCCTGCTGACGACCTCAAATATAAGGAGGATGGACACCACTCCAGAAGCAGTCCACCCTCAGCTTCCTAGCCTAGAGGATGTCTGGCAGCTCCGGACGAAACCTTGCTATAAGAAAACGAGAGAGAGAGAAACCAAGAATGACTTTGACGACTATGATATCATAGTTTATCTGTATAAGCTAAAATACATACATCCATCTGGAACCTGCATTTGATAATGACCTCCATAGGCGCTCTACTAACCTGTTTAAGTAGTACAGAAAAAGCCGCCATTCGAAAAATAGAGAAGAATCTCTATAAGTGTAACACTCAATAAAGTACATTATTATTATTATTATTTTTTTGTCTATCACAGTCCTCCAATTTGACTAGGTGGTATTTACAGTGTGGGGTTCTGGGTTGCATCCTGCCTCCTTAGGATTCCATCACTTTTCTTACTATATGCACCGTTTCTAGGATCACACTCTTCTGCATGAGTCCTGGAGCTACTTCAGCCTCTAGTTTTTCTAGATTCCTTTTCAGGGACATTGGGATCGTGCCTAGTGTTCCAAAGATTATGGGTACAATTTCCACTGGCATATCCCATATCATTCTTATTTCTATTTTCAGATCTTGATATTTATCCATTTTTTCCTTCTCTTTCTTTTCAACTCTGGTGTCCCATGGTATTGCGACATCAATGAGTGATACTTTCCTCTTGATTTTGTCAATCCACGTCACGTCTGGTCTATTTGCACGTATCACTCTATCTGTTCTGATACCATAGTCCCACAGCATCTTTGCCTGATAGTTTTCTATCATTCCCTCACGTTGGTGCTCGTACCACTTATTACTGCAAGGTATCTGATGTTTCTTGCACAGGCTCCAGTGGAGGGCTTTTGCCACTGAATCATGCCTCTTTTTGTACTGGTTCTGTGCAAGTGCCGGACATTCGCTTGCTATGTGGTTTATGGTTTCATTTTTCGTATTGCACTTCCTACATATGGGAGAGATGTTATTATCATCTATCGTTCTTTGAACATATCTGATCCTTAGGGCCTGATCTTGTTCCACTGTCATTATTCCTTCAGTTTCATTCTTGAAGTCTTCCCCCTGTAGCCATTGCCATGTGTCATCTGTCTCATGTGTTGTCCGTGCATTGGTTTGTTGTGCCAGTCCTCTGTTCTGTTTGTCATTCTCCTGTCTCTGTATATTTCTGAGTCTTCATCTACTTTTATCAGTCTTTCCCATGCACTCTTGAGCCATTCGTATTCACTGGTTTTCAGATATTGCCCCAGTGCTCCGTTCTCGATGTTGATGCAGTCCTCTATACTTAGTAGTCCTCTCCTTCCCTTTTGTGTTATGTATAATCTGTCCATATTTACTCATGGGTGTAGTGCTTTGTGTATTGTCATAAGTTTCTAGTTTTCTGGTCTATGCTGCGAAGTTCTGCCTTCGTCCACTCCACTATTCCTGTGCTGTATCTGATTACTGGCACTGCCCATGTATTTATGGCATTTATTATAAATTTTTTTTTTGCTCTATCACAGTCCTCCAATTCGACTGGGTGGTATTTATAGTGTGGGGTTCAGGTTGCATCCTGCCTCCTTTGGAGTCCATTACTTTTCTTACTATGTGCGCCGTTTCTAGGATCACACTCTTCTGCATGAGTCCTGGAGCTACTTCAGCCTCTAGTTTTTCTAGATTCCTTTTCAGGGATCTTGGGATTGTGCCTAGAGTTCCAATGATTATGGGTACAATTTCCACTGGCATATCACATATCCTTCTTATTTCTGTTTTCTGATCTTGATACTTATCATTTTTTCCCTCTCTTTCTCTTCAACTCTGGTGTCCCATGGTATTACGACATCAATGAGTGATACTTTCTTCTTGACTTTGTTAATCAACGTCACGTCTGGTCTATTTGCTCGTGTCACCCTATCTGTTCTGATACCATAGTCCCAAAGGATCTTTGCCTGATCGTTTTCTATCACTCCCTCACGTTGGTGCTTGTACCACTTATTACTACAAGGTAGCTGATGTTTCTTGCACATTCTCCAGTGGAGGGCTTTTGCCACTGAATCATGCCTCTTTTTGTACTGGTTCTGTGCAAGTGCCAGCCATTAGCTTGCTATGTGGTTTATGGTTTCATTTTTCGTATTGCACTTCCTACATATGGGAGAGATGTTATTTCCGTCTATCGTTCTTTGAACATACCTGGTTCTTAGGGCCTGATCTTGTGCCACTGTTATTATTCCTTCAATTTCCTTCTTTAGCTCTCCCCTCTGTAGCCATTGCCATGTGTCATCGCTGGCTAGTTCTTTAGTCTGTCTCATGTATTGTCCGTGCATTGGTTTGTTGTGCCAGTCCTCTGTTCTGTTTGTCATTCTCCTGTCTCTGTATATTTCTGGGTCTTTGTCTACTTTTATTAGTCCTTCTTCCCATGCACTCTTTAGCCACTCGTCTTCACTGGTTTTCAGATATTGCCCCAGTGCTCTGTTCTCGATGTTGATGCAGTCCTTTATACTTAGTAGTCCTCTCCCTCCTTCCTTTCGTGTTATATATAGCCTGTCCGTATTTGCTCTTGTTTGTAGTGCTTTGTGTATTGTCATATGTTTTCTGGTTTTCTGATCTATGCTGCGAAGTTCTGCCTTCGTCCAATCCACTATTCCTGCGCTGTTTCTGATTACTGGTATTGCCCATGTGTTTATGGCTTTTATCATATTTCCGGCATTGAGTTTTGACTTGAGTATCGCCTTGAGTCTCTGCATATATTCTTTCCTGATCGTGTCCTTCATCTCTTGGTGTTTTATATCCCCTCCTTCCATTATTCCCAGTATTTGTATCCAGATCTCATCTATGTGTTTGATGTTGCTCCCATCTGGTAGCTTTATCCCTTCAGTTCTCGTTACTTTGCCTTTTTGTATGTTGACTAAGGCGCATTTTTCTATTCCAAACTCCATCCTGATGTCCCCAGATACAATCCTTACAATCTGGATTAGGGTATCAATTTCCTTGATGCTCTTACCATACACTTGATGTCGTCCATGAACATCAGATGGTTGATTTTGTTGCCTCTTTTCTTGAGTTGGTACCCGGCATCCATCTTCTGTAGTACTTTTTGTCATGGGAATCATGGCTACTACGAAGAGTAGTGGGGACAGTGAGTCACCCTGGAAGATAATAATAATAATAATAATAATAATAATAATAATAATAATAATAATAATAATAATAATAATAATAATTATTATTATTATTATTATTATTATTATTATTATTATTATTATTATTTTCACGTCTGAATAATAATAATAATAATAATAATAATAATAATAATAATAATAATAATAATAATAATAATAATAATAATAATAATAATAATAATAATAATAATAATAATAATAATAATTATTATTATTATTATTATTATTATTATTATTATTATTATTATTATTATTATTATTATTATTATTATTATTATTATTATTCAGACGTGAAACCTAAGCTTCCAAAAAATATTGCAACATTCTTTGAAAAAAGTTGCAGAAGATAAGAAATACAGAAAGAAGAGATAGGTTATTGTGAAAAAAAAAAAATTAATGAATAAATAGATAAGTAAAAGGTGAAAAAATTATCAAATTACAAAGTGAATTGTTTCATGGTACAAATGAGTACAGAATTTTTTCTATATAATGTCTTCTTGATTTCACAAATAGACGTTGTAGTCTGTGAAGACTACAACTTTTGGCAGTGAATATGAACATTTGTAAATTTTCAATGCATGTGACCAGTTGAGTAATAATTTGAAAAAAAATCTAAAATTCTCAAAAAATCTTCCCCCAGGACACCGTCATAGGCCTACAATCTTTAGCAACGTTCAGTGAGAAATACCCGTCACCCAAAGGATCCATGAACCTGGGAGTTACAGCAGGTAACCAGACACTCTCTTTCACACTGAACGAGGAGAATCGTCTTCTACTGAACACTGAGTACATCACCCAATCTCCCCCCTTCAATGTCACTCGAACAGCTACGGGTGAGGGCTGTGCTTTGGTCATGGTGAGTTTGGAATGGTTCGTAGAGCTAGTTTTGAGTTTTTTTTCTCCTCCCACAGATCTTAAAAACTATTGAGGCTAGAGGGCTGCAAATTGGTTTGTTGATCATCCACCTTTCAGTCATCAAACATAACAATTTGCAGCCCTCTAGCCTAAGTAGTTTCTATTCTA